>NC_069499.1:54797505-54890005 GCF_027579735.1 Bombina bombina | reverse complement strand
CCAGGAATGGATCGGACTCTCAAACCGGACCGGGTACACATACTTTATAGACATACAAGTACACAAACATACATTTACACCTTTGAGCCCTTCTTGGTCTAGCTCTTTGTCATATACCATTTCCCTTTTAAGGGCTAGATTACGAGTGGCAATCTAACTATTGTGTACAAGCGATATCGGGATTATCGCGGAAGTTTGCGTGCATCGGAAGTAGCATGCGTATTACAAGTTGAAAGTATACGCGATCGCTTGAGCGCAATTGAATTTAATGCCCGTTGGAATATTGGGAATTCAGAGCTCTGGTTAACTGTTACGCTCAAATAAAAAGTGTCATAAATTACATCAAAAATACATTTAAAAGTACAGGTACACTCATAATAACACTAATTTAACACTAATCTAATAAAAATTATTTAAAAAAATAAAAAAATTGCATAGGGCTCAAAAAAATGAGGTCTCAGGTGTTAGAAAAAAAATTAAAGGCATGAAACGGGCTTTAACATAGAAATACATACAATTCTAAATATGTTTATGTATGTATATATATATATATATATATATATATATATATGTATATGTGTGTACATAAATATTTATGTATTTATATGTGTAACTGTATATATGTATTTACAGACATATATATACACATATAAACACATAAATACATAAGTGTACATATAGACACATATATAAGTGCAGTGTCCTTTGCAGTCAAGTAGCTGAAAACATGTAAAATCATATTTATGCAATATTCATATTTAATAAAGTGTTATACTGTGTATTTACTGTAAGTATTTCACATTCCAATGTTCTGCACATAGAAAAACGTGTTCTAAGTATTTCTAAATAGATATTCCTATATATACACACGTATATATGAATACATCTATCTATATCTGTATATAATTATATATATATATATATATATATATATATATATATATATATATATATATATATATATATATATATACATATATATGTCCAGAAAAGAGCACTCTCACTAATCATCTGCCAGGGTGCCAACGGTTAAATATAAAGAATATGAGGACGCACTCTCTGGTCTTTTTAAGTGTACTTTAATAGACCGGGGACACACTCCCCTTCCGTCTGAGGAAGGGGAGTGTGTCCCCGAAACGTCACATTTGTTCTATTAAAGTACACTTAAAAAGACCAGAGAGTGCCTCCTCATATCCTTTAAATATATATATA
Organism: Bombina bombina; assembly: GCF_027579735.1. NCBI lineage: Eukaryota > Metazoa > Chordata > Amphibia > Anura > Bombinatoridae > Bombina > Bombina bombina. The sequence continues at coordinate 54,888,793 of NC_069499.1, read as the reverse complement.
ACAACAATTGGGTGCACACTTATCCCGGGATTTACTCTAGGTGCAAACAATCATGTACTATTAATTAACAAAAGAAAAAGAGAGAAGTCAACCACAATTATACGTGGGTATCAAAGAATGACAAGGTTGCATACTTAAATCCTCGTTAAAGAAAAAGCGTTTATTTAATCTTAATGTAGGTCATCAAATGGACTCCCCTAACCCCTCACAAGTGCAAAAAAACCATGTGATAACATTTAATGAATAACAACAGATACAGCAACATTCAACGTAGAGAGCCTTAAGTCCCTTTAAGTCAGTGAACCAAGAGCAAATTTAGTGAGCACTTAGTGTAAAAAACACGCTCACATTGCTTCCAAACAGCCGAACTGCAACAAATCTCTTATTTGTATCCAATTGACACTTGCATGTTACAAATACGTAAAGAAGAGAAACAATGGTGCATTAAAGGGACAGTCTACACCACAATTGTTATTGTTTTAAAAGATAGATAATACCTTTATTACCCATTCCCCAGCTTTGTATAACCAACACAGTTATATTAATATACATTTAACCTCTGTGATTATCTTGTATCTAAGCCTCTGCAAACTGCCCCTTTATTTCAGTTCTTTTGACAGACTTGCAGTTTAGCCAATCAGTGCCTGCTCCCAGATTACTTCACGTGCACGAGCACAGTGTTATCTATATGAAATACGTGAACTAACACCCTCTAGTGGTGAAAAACTGTTAAAATGCATTCTGAAAAGAGGTGGCCTTCAAGGTCTAATAAATTAGCATATGAACCTCCCAGGTTAAGCTTTCAACTAAGAATACCAAGAGAACAAAGCAAAATTGGTGATAAAAGTAAATTGGAAAATTGTTTAAAATTACATGCCCTATCTGAATCATAAAAGTTTATTTTGGCCTAGACTGTCCCTTTAACGATCCTTAGTTAAATCACAGACCGGAACATCACCATTTGTATCACTTCGAGCACTTAGTGAATAGAACACGCTCAAGCACAGCTGTAGATGGTGAAACACTATTCAGTGTAGGACAAACAGTACTCGCATTGCATTTTATCTCAATATTTTCTCACCGCTCATACTTCTTAGATGACCGACATTGCAGCAACGGACCAATACTCTCATGACATGAGACGTGTTTCCACAATGAATCCTTACTGCCGGTTACTATCTCCAAATATTGCAGGCGAGGAAGCAAGCTGAGTTTGTGTCGGCTCCTAGTTTGAAGTTGCCGGTTAGATGAGCGCCAGCATGACGCGTTTCGCCACTCCCACAGACAGGGCTGGCTTTCAGGGCTTCATCAGATGCTGTAATCCCGGGGTGTTGCCTTATTATATTGTTTCCAACACCTCCTCCATTGCGCTCTGATCCATTCTTTCATTTAAAAGGTAATCAAATTTGCCTAACAGTAAGATATATTAATACATTTTCATTTTCAAAACCTACTGTTAAATAACTTTGCTAGTGATTGGGTGTGTGCCATAAACCACCATGATTTCATATAGAACCACGTTCATTTAAGACTTTAAATCCCTAAAAACACAATACTGACACAATGCATTTTTTCGATGTAATTTTACATATTTACAAAATGGCTTTTAGCCTTTTTTTTTTACTTTATTTCAGCAGCTTTCTTTAATCCTGATTGGGTAATGTGGAAATATATGTATACACACAAAACTCACAAACCTTGGCTAAACAATTTATAAACACATGTATGCTAAAACAGCCATATAACTTATTTACTAAACCCTCTTCATAAAAAGCAGGACAAATCAATGGTCTCGTTCAGACCAGTTGGTGCTAGGGTTTTTAATCTATATATCCACCTGCTTTCATGTTGCAATAAAAGTTTATCTACATCGCCTCCACGGCGGTGTTGCTTAATGTGTTCAATTCCTGTGACTTTTAGAATTGTGAAATCAGAGTTATGTTCACATTCAAAATGCTGTGCTACAGGACTTTCTTGAACTTTATTCTTGATATCATCCCTATGCTCCCTAACTCGATCTTTGAGGTCTCTTTTAGTTTTTCCCACGTAATATTTGGGACACGAACAGTGAAGGAGATAAATTACGCCTGTTGTGTTGCAGGTTATCCATTGCCTTATGTTATATTGTTCCTCTGAAATAGTACCAAATTTGTTAGTTTTTTTGGATAAACCTGCAATACACACAATGGCCACACGGGCTACAACCAAGCCATTTCCTCCCTTGATTTAGCCAAGTGTTTGGGGTCTCTTTCCTAGTGTACTTACTATGTACCAAACAATCTTTTAGGCTTCGCGCCCTCCTTGCAGTTACCAGGGGATAATCCCCTATATATTTCCTTAAATCTGAGTCAATGGTTAAAATGTGCCAGTACTTTTTCATAATTTCCCTAATTTGTTTCCAGTGTGAGTTATATCTAGTTATTAATCTGATCTTCCCTTCATCCTGATTTTCTTTCTTGTTATACAGAAGATCATATCTAGCACTCTGTCTTTTTTAATCTGTCGTTTTGAGAACCCCCGCTCTAAAAACCTTTGTGACAACTCCCTTGCCTGCTCCACAAAATCTTTTGTACTGGAACAATTCCTTTTAAGACATAGGAATTGTCCAACAGGTATGCCAGACTTAAGACTCTCAGGGTGATGGCTACTGGCATGTAGTAAAGCTATTTGTGGCTGTCGATTTACGATATACCTTGGTTTTTAGGTTTATACCTTCCCTCCAGATCTTCAGATCTAAAAAGGTTGCTTCATCACGACTGATTTCTCTAGTTAAAAAAATATTATAGTTATTATCAGTATTCAATGTATTGATGAAGGAATTTAGAAGTTCTTCACTTCCCTTCCAAAGTAGAAAAATATAATTGACAAAGCAAAACCATTGGGGCACGTGCGCTTCCACTAGAGTTTCAAAATTAGAGAAAATCTCTCGTGTTTCCCACAGTCCAAGATGCAAACATGCATATGTTGGAGCGCACGTAGCCCCCATGGCTGTGCCCTGTAATTGCCTGTAGAACTTCCCATCAAAGGTAAAAATATTACTGGTATGTATTAGTTCTAACAGTGAAATAACAAATTCTGTGTGTGCCTGGTAGTTACTCCCTCTCTGTTCTAAATAGAATCTGGCTGCTTTTAATCCGACTGAATGCGGGATCGAGGAGTACAGAGACTCCATATCCAAAGTCACTAACAGTGTGTCATCACTGATTTCAACGCCATCAGTTTTCCTCAGTACATCTGACGTATCTTGGACATAGGAGGGCAATGAACTTAAAAATGATCTAAAAAATGTATTAACATAACAACTTGCTCCCTCCATTGGACATCCTATGCCCGAGATAATTGGTCTCCTTGGGGGCTTCCTCATGTTCTTGTGTAATTTAGGTATGCAATAAAAAGTAGGAACTGTTGGATAATTTTTTTTGCATAAACTCATATTCTTTTTTATTTATGATACTTTTCCTCAAAGCATTATTGAGCAAAAACTGCAATTGATTACATGTTTTTTTAAATTCACTTTGATTACTTACTTCATATTGATCTTTGTTGTTAAGCTGCCTGTTTCCCTCAGCAACATAATCTATTTCATTTAAGATGACCAGATTTCCTCCCTTATCTGAAGATTTAAAAATTAAATATTTTTGATTTAGTAGCTCAGAGAGAGACTGTCTTTCCTTTCTATTCAAATTATCGTTTACTACCCCAAAACATTGCATCTGCCCAATTTCTTTCTCTACACATTTTACAAAACTTTGCATGCCCAAATCAGCAGAGAGTGGCGGCATACATTTTGAAGGGGGTTTCAAACCTGAAACTTTTTGATAAATATATTTTCTGGGATATTTGTGATACTAATATTAATACCACAAGTCCCCTATAGGAGGCGCTAGTAACTAGAGGTAAAATAATGATGATGAACAAAGTGTGCCACTGAGATAGTAATAAAATCGATATGCCACTGATTATACCATATATGAAAAATGGATAAATAGAATTATAAATGTAAAAATTATTAAAAAAGATAGTAATTAAAAAATAAAAATTGGTAAAAATATATATATACAGACGTATCAAGTGGTCAATCTGGTGATAGAAAAGTTCAAATGAAGTCCAACAAAGTCCAGAAATAGATAAGGCAGCTCTCGGTCTTCACCAAAACGATGGTGTATCTTCAAAGAATGGTTAACTGCAAGGAAAACAGAAACAGAGGCGCCACATGTGTAGATCAATCAAAGCTGACAATATCCAAGCAAAATGAGATACAGGATACTCACAAACGTGAAGGCACTCTCTTGTGCCTATAGGGGCAGGCTGGTATTTAACAGCAAACCAGCTGGCTGTACCAGGGAATCCCCGTCAAGATGTCCTATAGTTGTCGTGGATCTCACAACAGCAACCCTTATCTAGGTCACTTTCAGCAGAAAGGAAAATATGTCCAGAGGGGAGGAAGGCTAGACAGCCTTATGGTTACTGGCAAGGAAAATGCCACACATACACCAGATTTGGTAAAAAGTTTCAAGTATTTTATTTTTCCAAAGATAAAAATACCATCAGTGCAACGAATTACAACTGGGTGTGTTATAAGGCAAGTCTCCTTGTATATGCAGAGATAATAGCGACGCGTTTCTCAGGGAAGACCCTGTTTCATCAGGCTTGTATACTCTAAAACTGTTTGAAAACTAAAAGAGACCTCAAAGATCGAGTTAGGGAGCATAGGGATGATATCAAGAATAAAGTTCAAGAAAGTCCTGTAGCACAGCATTTTGAATGTGAACATAACTCTGATTTCACAATTCTAAGTCACAGGAATTGAACACATTAAGCAACACCGCCATAGAGGCGATGTAGATAAACTTTTATTGCAACATGAAAGCAGGTGGATATATAGATTAAAAACCCTAGCACCAACTGGTCTGAACGAGACCATTGATTTGTCCTGCTTTTTATGAAGAGGGTTTAGTAAATAAGTTATATGGCTGTTTTAGCATACATGTGTTTATAAATTGTTTAGCCAAGGTTTGTGAGTTTTGTGTGTATACATATATTTCCACATTACCCAATCAGGATTAAAGAAAGCTGCTGAAATAAAGTAAAAAAAAAGGCTAAAAGGCATTTTGTAAATATGTAAAATTACATCGAAAAAATGCATTGTGTCAGTATTGTGTTGTTTAGGGATTTAAAGTCTTAAATGAACGTGGTTCTATATGAAATCATGGTGGTTTATGGCACACACCCAATCACTAGCAAAGTTATTTAACAGTAGGTTTTGAAAATGAAAATGTATTAATATATCTTACTGTTAGGCAAATTTGATTGCCTTTTAAATGAAAGGATGTATCAGAGCGCAATGGAGGAGGTGTTGGAAACAAGATAATAAGGCAACACCCCGGGATTACAGCATCTGATGAAGCCCTGAAAGCCAGCCCTGTTTGTGGGAGGGGCGAAACGCGTCGTGCTGACGCTCATCTAGCCGGCAACTTCAAACTAGGAGCCGACACAAACTCAGCTTGCTTCCTCGCCTGCAATATTTGGAGATAGTAACCGACAGTAAGGATTCATTGTGGAAACACATCTCATGTCATGAGAGTATTGGTCCGTTGCTGCACTGTCGGTCATCCAAGAAGTATGAGCAGTGAGAAAATATTGAGATAAAATGCAATGCGAGTACTGTTTGTCCTACACTGAATAGTGTTTCACCATCTACAGCTGTGCTTGAGTGTGTTCTATACACTAAGTGCTCGAAGTGATACAAATGGTGATGTTCCGGTCTGTGATTTAACTAAGGATCGTTAATGCAACATTGTTTCTCTTCTTTCCGTATTTGTAACATGCAAGTGTCAATTGGATACAAATAAGAGATTTGTTGCAGTTTGGCTGTTTGGAAGCAATGTGAGCGTGTTTTTTACTCTAAGTGCTCACTGAATTTGCTCTTGGTTCACGGACTTAAAGGGACAGTCTACCATAGAATTGTTATTGTTTTAAAAGATAGATAATCCCTTTATTACCCATTCCCCAGTTTTGCATAACCAACACAGTTATATTAATATACTTTTTACCTCTGTGATTACCTTGTATCTAGGAACCTTCTTCCAGCCCCCTGATCACATGACTGTGACTGTTTATTATCTATTGTCTTGCATTTAGCATTGTTTTGTGCTAGATCTTAAATAACCCAAAATCAAAACACAAGGAAAGAGGAGCCGTATGTGTGAATCTGAAACAGCCGACAACAGGTATAATACATGTGCAGGGTACTCACAATGTGAAAAGGCACTCCAGTGTGCCTATAGGGGCAGGCTGGTATTCACAGCAAACCAGCTAGCTGAACCGGCAAATCAGGACACCCAAGGTGGAGGGCTCTATCTCTCAGCAGACTGTAGACACTGGATCCAATGATATGGGAACAGGAGCTAGGTGCAAACAAAGGCCCACCACTGTGTGAATCTGTATGGATAAATAAGCAATCCGTGCAGGGTACTCACATTCTGTGGCGGCACTCAGTTGTGCCAATAGAGGCAGGCTGGCTTTCTCAGTAACCCAGCTGGCTGTATAGGAACAGAGGCAGGATACTAGGCAGCATTCGGGATAGACAGGTAGCTCAGAAATGAAACATTGCAGTGAGGATAATGATTAAAACAAGGGTTTTAATAAAAATTAAAAGCAATAAAATACATATATCCTTCATGCACAATAAGTATACTTATTGTGCATGAAGGATATATGTATTTTATTGCTTTTAATTTTTATTAAAACCCTTGTTTTAATCATTATCCTCACTGCAATGTTTCATTTCTGAGCTACCTGTCTATCCCGAATGCTGCCTAGTATCCTGCCTCTGATCCTATACAGCCAGCTGGGTTGCTGAGAAAGCCAGTCTGCCTCTATTGGCACAACTGAGTGCCGCCACAGAATGTGAGTACCCTGCACATGTATTATACCTGTTGTCGGCTGTTTCAGATTCACACATACGGCGCCTCTTTCCTTGTGTTTTGATTTTAGATTTCTAACCTTTGTATGGTGAAGATAGAGTGCTGCCTCCAGTTTCATAGAAGACGGATACCTGTACCATTTTGGGTCTTCTTGGACTCTGTGTATATGTTTTATATCCTGATCTAGGACTGGGTTATATCACATTGTGCATACATACACCTTATTGCATATATGATATGTTATGTTTTGTTAGCACCTCTTGATTTTATTGCTGTAACATCCACATAGGGTTACGTGGGCCCTTATACTGACTATATATTGTTCCTAGTAGCGCCCCCTATTGGGTTATTCCCTTGGATCTTAAATAACCCCCTGTGCCTGAACACAGTGTTATCTATATGGCCCATGTGTACTTTCTGTCTCTTTGTGTTGAAAAGAGATTTAGAAAGCATGCGATAAGAGGCAGCCCTCAAAGGCTTAGAAATTTGCATATGAGCCTACCTATGTTTAATTTAAACTAAGAATACCAAGAGAAAAAAGCAGATTTGATGATAAAAGTAAATTGGAAAGTTGATTAAAATTAAAAGTCCTATCTGAATAATGAAAGTTTAATTTATTCTAGACTGTCCCTTTAAAGGGACTTAAGGCTCTCTACTTTGAATGTTGCTGTATCTGTTGTTATTCATTAAATGTTATCACATATTTTTTTGCACTTGTGAGGGGGTTAGGGGAGTCCGTTTAATGACCAACATTAAAATTAAATAAACGCTTTTTCTTTAATGAGGATTTAAGTGTGCAACCTTGTCATTCTTTGATACCCACGTAATTATATATATATAAATAATGGAGTAGATATGTATATTGTACTAAATACCATCAAATGTATGTAGAAATTTGTATTCATGTAATTGGGTTTGTGCACGAGTAGGGTGTTATTTTTTTCCCACTTTTCACTTTCTTTTGAATAGCGCTAAATAGAGCTCCACTTGTAATCTAGCCCTAAATGTTTAAAACTATTTATTTCAATAATAAACTGATTTTACATTTGTATAAAAATGAGTTCATTACTTTAAAAGTGTTTTTTTTAATGCATATATTAAAACGTTAACACTTTACTTTAACAGCACTACATTTTCCAGGGTTATTATGGGTTGTACTCAAGCCCAACACTTAATTCACCATTTGTAATATGAGAGATAATAGCGCACCCTGTGCTATCCATTCAAAGTATAGGGTGCACTAACAAAATGTCGCTCTATATAATATTCTCTAGTAAAGCTTTTTCACGATCCACTTGTAATACCAGAGTGTGCGCTATTCTTAGTGCAAGCTTGTGCTAAGTATCACACACTCTGCGCTCTACTTGTAATCTAGTATTTAATATCTTGCTACAGAGTAATACAGCACCAGCTGTGTTCTCAGCCTATTTTATCCAAAAGTTCCTACATCCGACCTTGATCTGTTCCTGCTCTGGGGCATTTGATGCTAATATGTGTTGACATCACTGTTTCCTTAATTATGTCATTGCATTTTTTTGCCAGTACTTATGTGTCTTATGTGCTTTATTACTTTCCTGCTACAGGTTCACCTGCGCTCTGCTCAGCGTCTTCTGGATCTTTGTTGTGCCAATCGTGGGACATTTATTAAAGTTGGTCAGCACATTGGCGCCCTAGAGTATCTCCTGCCCCCTGAATATACCAGCACCCTACAAGTACTACACAGCCAGGCTCCATCTACTCCCATATCTGATGTACAGCGTGTCATCCATGAGGAGCTGGGTAGGGAGGTAATACCTTTAGGGGGCAGCATTTGAAGGTCACAGAAATGTTGTTTCTAAGGACAATTCACTGTTAGTGATGCTTTGAATCCGTTTACTGCTGCGTATAGCATATTCTTTCTATTCAGTGGTTTGATTTCCTTTGTGTCTTGGCTTGAAGATGCAGCCCTCCCCGGTGTTAGAGGGATGTGTCTGTGTGCCGGTAGAGGCAGTAGGCACTGATGGATGAATGCACGAATACCAGACACAGGCTCATTATGAGTGATAATTCATCAACCATTGCAAGATCTGATAGGGGCATCAGGACGGGGTCACAGTGTATTAATAATTCTCCCTCCCATCCAAATAAAACTTATCAGTCGACGCCTGTAAGGAGATTTATGGCTCACTTATTGCCAGCTGAAGAGATTAGCTCATCTAGTCAGTGTTAAAAATCAGAAGAAATTCATAAGAATCAAATTCAGTAGACAGTGTGCAATATGCTGCAGAGGTGAGATACACTGTGCAGAATGTGGGAGTTGTCTGAAGGGCTGTAGTGCATTCAGCTGAGCTCATGATGTTTTTGTGACCTTCCACCATAACCTCTCTTCCCAGGTCTCTGATCTCTTCTTAGAGTTTGAAGAAACCCCTCTCGGTGCTGCCTCTTTGGCTCAGGTGCACCGCGCAGTACTGAGGGATGGGCGTACAGTAGCTGTGAAAGTTCAGCACCCAAAAGTGCAGACACAGAGTGCACGAGACATTCGGCTTATGGAGGTCAGTCAGTACTCACCTCTTGTATCTTATTTGATTCCCATGTCCTGTTTAATCTGCCACTTTCTATTTTTACCATGTGCTTTTTTTTGTTATTTTTAACATATAAACGTAACCAATTTGTGTAGTATCAACCCACCCACGTCAAATATATGTTCAGCACATGTATATTTTATGTATCTATCTATTTATCTATTTACCAATTTAACTGTCCATCCATCCATCTTTCTGCCTGTCTGTCTGTCTGTCTAGCTAATCAATCTATCATATATCTGTCTATTTATTGATCGATCTATCTATCGATCTACTGAGCTGTCTGTCTCTGTCCGTCCGTCTATCTATCTATTTATCTACCGATTTAACTGTCCATCCATCTTTCTGTCTGTCTGTCTATCTAATCTATCTATCATATATCTGTCTATTTATTGATCGATCTATCTATCGATCTACTGAGCTGTCTCTCTCTGTCCGTCCATCTATCTATTTATCTATCTACCGATTTAACTGTCCATCCATCTTTCTGTCTGTCTGTCTATCTAATCTATCTATCATATATCTGTCTATTTATTGATCGATCTATCTATCGATCTACTGAGCTGTCTCTCTCTGTCCGTCCATCTATCTATTTATCTATCTACCGATTTAACTGTCCATCCATCTTTCTGTCTGTCTGTCTATCTAATCTATCTATCATTTATCCGTCTATTTTTTTTATCTTTCTATCTATCTATCTATCTATCTATCTATCTATCTATCTATCTATCTATCTATCTATCTATCTATTGATCTACTGAGCTGTCTGTCTGTCCATCCGTCCATCTATCTATTTATCTATTATAGTATATCCATCCAGCTCTATCTGTCTGTCTATCTATCATGCAGATATTACTGGAATGTATGTAGGTAGATGCTATATTCAAGAACAAGTTAAAATCCAACAAGTAAATGCAGAATTATCTGTTGTGTTCTTCCTGCTAATGCTATTGGATAAAAGTACAATAAGCATTTGTACCAATCAGCATTTGCTGGAGCTAGTACTAGGGACCCAAATTCACTTTTATCCAACGCATGTTAAATCTTCTTAGTGCTGTTTTTGCAGCTGGATACCATTACTATATTGTTCTTGTCACATGCATGAGAGGATTTGTAGGAATTGAATGCCCCTTTAAGGAAGCACTAGGCACAGATCAAAGCTGGTGTGTGCAGTGCCAACAAGTATCCAGCACAACTTTTAGTAGCTTGGAAGGCTGTAGTGCAGTGGCGTCTCCAGGATCTTATATGAGCACTTTCCAGAGGCCCACTAGTGCTTTTGTGGGTGGGGATAGAAACGGGGTCAGATGTTCAGTGGGTGGAGTCAGGTGAAGCTGTGGGTAATCTGAGCAAAATGGGGGTGAGCGATGACAGGGGGCACATGGGGGCCAGCCATTAAGCTGTGAGGACAAGTGCCCCCCGTAACACCACCATTATTTAAGTGCCACCAGTGACCTCAAGGGACCAGCATCCCTGCTTTTTGTATTGCTACTATGCTAGTAGCTCTATCCACAGTGATTAAAGGGACATTTAACACTAAATACATTTTATAAGCATAATACTGAGGTTATTCCCCATCCCTCTAGTCATGTTAAAATCTAGTTTCACTACATTCCAGTGCTGACGTGTCTGCTCATGTGCAGTAACTCACCTTCAGATACTTTTTATACTACATTTCATACTACATGCAGTGTCCATTACTTCCTGTCACAGATCTACAAGAAGCTGTGGCCTCTACAGGAAGGTTTATGTAGCCTGATGTCATAAAACTTCTAGAGTAACATGAGATGGTTTACAATAAAGTGAATATGCCAGATAAACAGGGAGTCAGATTTTCTCATGCTCAGATTAGTCAAAATAAAACCTAAGTTACCAACAAATCAGCTCTCTTATCACACTGAGCCTACGGGCTACACTGAAAATGTCTATGCGCTCATTTTGCCAGAAAACAAGTAAGTTGTTTTTTAAACACAATTTGTTTATTTTTATGTTTACGTTGATTTAACAAAGGAGCACTGTTTAATATCCCTTTCCTGAACATAGCAATAAGCCCCACCCCTTTTATGTCCGGCTTTTAGAAGAAGCACCCCCAAGTGTGGTATCATTTGAAAGCTCTCGTTTCGTGAAAGTTTGGTGTATTCCGATCATGTGGTGTGGGAGCGGCAAACCATTTTGTGTTTACCAGCTGCTCGTAAGACAGCATAGCCAAGACAGGTAAAGGGTATTGTAGGTACAATTAAAGCATCCACGTGGCTAGAAAAATGCCTTGAAAAGGGTGATTTTGTGAGAGGATATGGCACAGAGTTTACTCCGCATGATTACATTGTTAAAATAGGGCAGAATAAAATAAATAGTGGGAATTGTTTTTTTAACCCCTGAGTGGCTGGGCTGTCGAAAACGCAACAGGCTTTGTGTCACAATGCTCCCCCTTGACCAAAGGCCTGCTGACTGGGGTAGATCCTTTGGCGGTTTAGCCACAGTATATCTGCTGGGCCTCAATCCTGAGCAGTTGCATTGTCCCTGCCTGGCCGATATTGTACTGTAAAATCCCTGAAACCATAGGCACCAGCGCAACAGCCATTTTCCCCAGGCACGCGGTTTAACCAGAGCGGAGGTGTATGATTCGGGATAACGAAATGATCACCCGTCACCAGTGCTTTGTATTGAGAGAATTTCTGGATGATAATCTAAACACTTTGTGGGAGTTTAGACTTTTCTCACTTGAGCTTTGACTTTTTGAAAACTCATTTGTTCGCATTGAGCAGCATTTCTTGACTATTCATGTGACTTTGTTACGCGCTTGTAGGGACAGTAAAGTCACAATTAGCTCTTTAAAGGGATAGAAAGGTTGAAATTGAAACATGCACAGTTGCATTTTTATTTTAAACACACATTTTTCCAATATACTTCCATTAGCAAAAATGCTTCTAGTAAATGTTGTTACTGTTTTTTAGCAGCATACGCACATATGCTGAGGGCCTGTGCACAATATTCAAGCTCAGAGAGCTGCTATTGGTGTGTAGTGTGTCTGTGTAGTGTGCGTCATACAAGCACTGCTGACTCCCGAGAAGGTGTGGTGCAAAAATGCATCCCATTTCAGGATTGACTTTTTTAACCCTTTAAATGGAATGGATAGAGGATGATATTTTAAACAACTTTCCAATTTACTTCTTGTTAAATTTTTCTTATTTCTCTTGGTATCGGAGTGATCCTAGGTGAGCTTAGGAGTGTGCATGTGTCTTTAGCCACCTGGCAGCAGTGTTGGCAACAATGTTTATCTTTACTGCTGCCATATAAGGCTAAAGACATGTGGTTTACGCTTCAACAAAGGATATTCAAAGAACAAAGCACATTTGATAACAGAAATAAATTGGAAAGTTGGTTAAAATCACATTCCCTATCTGAATAAATGTTCCATTTTCACTTTGTTGTCCCATTTTTAGCATGGTCAGTTAAATGGACAAAAATGGCATCCTCTAATGCATTATAGCCTATCCTGTTTGCACTACTGAGCTCATAAAACAGTTACACAAGTTCAAATGAAAAAGGAGCAAAAAAGCTTTATGTTAAAGGGACACTGAACCCAAATTTTTTCTTTCGTGATTCAGATAGAGCATGACATTTTAAACAACTTTCTAATTTACTCCTATTATCAAATTTTCTTCATTTTCTTGGTATCTTTATTTGAAATGCAAGAATTTAAATTTAGATGCCGGCCCATTTTGGTGAACAACCTGGGTTGTTTTTGTTGATTGGTGGATAAATTCATCCACCAATAAACAAGTGCTGTCCAGAGGTCTAAACAAATAAAAAAGTTTAGATGCTTTTTTTTTTAAATAAAGATAGCAAGAGAACGAACAAAAATTGATAATAGGAGTAAATTAGAAAGTTGCTTAAAATGCCATGCTCTATCTGAATCATGACAAAATTTGGGTTCAGTGTCCCTTTAAGCTTATTCACTTTTATTTATGTTGAAATTCTTTTTATTTTGTTTCTGTAAAACTGTTACATATCAGTGAGTACACTCCGGAAACAGTAGGCACACTGTATTCACTTTTATTTAAAGGGACAGTCTACTTTATTTTTTTTATTGTTTAATAAGATTTATAATCTCTTTATTACGCATTTCCCAGTTTTGCATAACCAACACTGTTCTAGTAATACATTTTACCTTGTATCTAAGCCTCTGCAGACTGCCCCCTTATCTCAGTGCTTTTTACAAACTTGCATTTTAACCAATTAGTGCTGGTTCCTGCAGAACTCCACAGGAGTGAGCAAAATATTATCTATATGGCACACATGAACTTGCACCGTCTAGCTGTGAAAAGCTAATAAAATGCACTGGAGTTTATAAATCAGCATATGAGCCAAACTAGGTTTAGCTTTCAACAAAGAATAGAGAACAAAGCAAATTTGATGACAAAAATAAAATTGGATGCCCTGTCTGAATCATGAAAGTTTAATTTTGACTTTACTGTCTCTTTAACCGAACTCTACGTTTGCAGTTTGTAAAAAAATGTTTCAGCAGGTGGCACTAAACAGCCTTTGTGATTCACTGTGCCTACTGCTAAGGTTATAGCTATTGTGTCACCCATTTGTCATGTTTGTGATACTACGGATGGTAAACATCACATGGTTTTCTATTAGGCACAAATCAACCCTATAATAGAATCAGATATCTCCTTCTTTTCACGGTCAGTACAGTATTAACAAGCAGTAGTGGCCCAGGGCTTCATAAAGTCCCAAACTGGGAGATAAATACATTAATACCATTAGGTCCATTGTCCTTGTTTTAACATTTCTTATTGTCAGTTAAAGGGGCAGTAAAAGCTAATTATGTTATGATATTTGTTTTAATATTGAAGAATTGTTGGGATAGAAAGGTCAAAATGAAAATATACGTGCCTGCATTTCAGTTTTAAATATAAGCAATTTTACAATATACTCCCATTAGCAAAAATGCTTCCAGTAAAGCTAATTACTGCTTTTCAATGGCATACACAAATATGCTATGAGGGCCAGTGCACCAGTATTCAATGCAATGCCTGCTCAGAGAGCCGATGAAGAATGCATTTGTGTCACAAGACTCTCTGAGTAGGTGAAGCGTTTGAATGCTGGTGCATGGGCATGGGAATATATTGTAAAGATACTTCTATTTAAAATGCTCCCGTGCACATTTCAGTGTTGACCTTTCTTTTTCATTAAATGTAAAATTCTAGTCTCTATAATGTCATTGGCTCTGCCATGTTGTGTCCTAGGTTTATTTAAACGCCTGTTCTCTTATCTCCTCTGCTGAGTCCAGGTAGAGATATTTATAAATGTGCTGATAAAGTAACTGTTTGAAATGGTTTGATGTTGTTTCAAACTTTCATGATTCAGACAGAACATTCAATGTTACAGTTCTTTTATAAAGCATACTTAGTTCTCTAGTTATCCTTTGTTGAAGAGCATACCTAGGTAGGCTTAGGAGAAGCAATGCACTACTGGGAAGTAGCTGCTGATTGGTGGGTGCATATATATGCCTCTTTTCATTGGCTTACCAGATGTGTTCAGCTAGCTCCCAGTAGTGTATTGCTGCTTTGAAACGGACGTTGTTGGGGTTAAACTCATAAGCAAGCAAGAGAGCAATAATAATAAAATGCTTTTTTTAACGTTTGCCAATATTCCTGCTGCTCCCATTGACCATCATGGTAATAGAATCAGTGGTTAGTACCAGTATTTCTGCGGCAGGACAAAACAGTTTATTAGTCCGTCTCATGCAGTAATTAGTCATTTAGGGTCAAGCTTGAAAAAAGGGGCAGGAGCCCCAAAATGTTGCAGAATGTGATAGTCTAATAAAGTTTTTCTAAAGCTGTGTATAATGGTGAAGTCCTGTTGATCACAGGATTCTAAATTACTTTAAAACAAATAAGCAATACTTTTTACATATGTGATTACCTTGTATCTAAGCCTCTGCAGACTGCCCCTTTATCTCAGTTCTTTTGACAGACTTGCATTTTAGCCAATCAGTGCTGGCTCCTAGGTAACTCCACGGGAGTGAGCACAATGTTTTTTATTTATTTATATATATATATATATATATATATATATATATATATATATATATATATATATATATATATATATAAATATATATATGTGTATATATATATATATATATATATATATATATATATATATGGCATACATTAACTAGCGCTGTCTAACCGTGAAAATATGTCAAAATGTACTGTGATAAGAGGCGGCCTTCAAGGGATTAGAAATTAGCATATGACCCTACCTAGGTTTAGCTTTCAACAAAGAATACCAAGAGAACAAAGCAAATTTGATCATAAAAGTAAATCTATCTGAATCATGAACGTTTAATTTTCACTAGACTGTCTCTTTTTAATTAATGGTTTACCCTTTAAACAAGAAAGGGCCAGATTAAACTATCTTGAGGGCCCCATATGGCCGCGCAGGGCCTGTACTTTGAGACCACTTCTTTAAAGTAATGATGAGTACCTGATATTTGTTACTTACAACTTACAGTTATAAATATAGAATATACTTTTTCTCCTGTTCTATAAAGTTCCCCATTCTGTATCACTGTACTGTCTGATGTGTTTTGTGCTCGACCCAATATGTTCCACTGTCCCATAAATTCCCCCTTTTCTCTATTTTTCACATGTTGTGTGTTTTCCCTTTGCTGTTTGCTTTTTCACTTCTCATATTTTCCTCTTATTCTGAATATATCATCTACCTGCCCTATATCCTGTATATGTCCCTGTTAGGGGTAATATGAACCTGATGGCAGCCATCTTGTTCTTCACAGCCATCTTGTTCCTCACAGCCATTTTGTAATGAATAGACTTTATTATACTGGGGTATTATGCAGTGAGAATTATATGCATGTTATGAGTTTCTTTAGCTATTCAGCCTTGCCAATGTACCCTGGCCTAATGCCTAGAAGTAAGATAGAATAAGATAATGTAAACAAGAGGCTTTAGACACTCGGTTGTCTCTGCAGATGGTAGTTTGTTATGACTCTGTAAATATTGTTATGAGAAACTCATGTTCCAGTTTTTCCTTGTAAATTGCTCTGTATAACTGTGTAAGATGACGCGGTTCTAACGTGTCATCCCCTTAACCCTGTATGTCACTATAAGAAAGGCTTGCACTGTGCAATAAACAGAATTGGCTTTCGATCATAATGCTGCGTGGTCTGAGTCATTCTAAGGGGCCCTTATCAGGTAATCTACATATGCCTCAGGTGGTACACTAGGCCCCAGGCTTTGGCCTGCACTGACACTTACCCCCTGAAGGGGACACCTAACAGTCCCCTATCTCTATCTGCCCCATATCCTGTGTATGTCCCCTATCATCTACCTGCCCCATATCCTGTATATATCCCCTATCATCTACCTGCCCCATATCCTGTATATGTCCCCTATCATCTACCTGCCCCATATCCTGTATATGTCCCCTATCATCTACCTGCCCCATATCCTGTATATGTCCCCTATCATCTACCTGCCCCATATCCTGTATATGTCCCCTATCATCTACCTGCCCCATATCCTGTATATGTCCCCTATCATCTACCTGCCCCATATCCTGTATATGTCCCCTATCATCTATCTGCACCATATCCTGTGTATGTCCCCTATCATCTATCTGCCCCATATTCTGTATATGTCACCTATCATCTATCTGCCCCATATCCTGTATATGTCCCCTATCATCTACCTGCCCCATATCCTGTATATGTCCCCTATCATCTATCTGCCCCATATCCTGTATATGTCCCCTATCATCTATCTGCACCATATCCTGTATATGTCCCCTATCATCTACCTGCCCCATATTCTGTATATGTCACCTATCATCTATCTGCCCCATATCCTGTATATGTCCCCTATCATCTATCTGCCCCATATCCTGTATATGTCCCCTATCATCTACCTGCCCCATATCCTGTATATGTCCCCTATCATCTACCTGCCCCATATCCTGTATATGTCCCCTATCATCTACCTGCCCCATATTCTGTATATGTCACCTATCATCTATCTGCCCCATATCGTATATATGTCCCCTATCATCTACCTGCCCCATATCCTGTATATGTCCCCTATCATCTACCTGCCCCATATTCTGTATATGTCACCTATCATCTATCTGCCCCATATCCTGTATATGTCCCCTATCATCTACCTGCCCCATATCCTGTATATGTCCCCTATCATCTATCTGCCCCATATCCTGTATATGTCCCCTATCATCTATCTGCTCCATATCCTGTATATGTCCCCTATCATCTATCTGCCCCATATCCTGTATATGTCCCCTATCATCTATCTGCCCCATATCCTGTATATGTCCCCTATCATCTATCTGCCCCATATCCTGTATATGTCCCCTATCATCTACCTGCCCCATATCCTGTATATGTCCCCTATCATCTACATGCCCCATATCGTATATATGTCCCCTATCATCTATCTGCCCCATATCCTGTATATGTCCCCTATCATCTACCTGCCCCATATCCTGTATATGTCGCCTATCATCTACCGGCCCCATATCCTGTATATGTCCCCTATCATCTACCTGCCCCATATCCTGTATATGTCCCCTATCATCTACCTGCCCCATATCCTGTATATGTCCCCATATACCTGCCCCATATCCTGTATATGTCCCCATATACCTGCCCCATATCCTGTATATGTCCCCTATCATCTACCTGCCCCATATCCTGTATATGTCCCCTATCATCTACCTGCCCCATATCCTGTATATGTCCCCGATCATCTACCTGCCCCATATCCTGTATATGTCCCCTATCATCTACCTGCCCCATATGCTGTATATATCCTTTATCATCTACCTGCCCCATATCATGTATATGTCCCTTATCTGCTATCTGCCCCATATCCTGTATATGTCCCCTATCATCTATCTGCCCCATATCCTGTATATGTCCCCTATCATCTACCTGCCCCATATCCTGTTTATGTCCCCTATTATCTACCTGCCCCATATCCTGTATATGTCCCTTATCATCTACCTGCCCCATATCCTGTATATGTCCTCTATCATCTATCTGCCCCATATCCTATATATGTCCCCTATCATCTACCTGCCCCATATCGTATATATGTCCCCTATCATCTATCTGCCCCATATCCTGTATATGTCCCCTATCATCTATCTGCCCCATATCCTGTATATGTCCCCTATCATCTATCTGCCCCATATCCTGTATATGTCCCCTATCATCTATCTGCCCCATATCCTGTATATGTCCCCTATCATCTACCTGCCCCATATCCTGTTTATGTCCCCTATCATCTACCTGCCCCATATCCTGTATATGTCCTCTATCATCTACCTGCCCCATATCCTGTATATGTCCCCTATCATCTACCTGCCCCATATCGTATATATGTCCCCTATCATCTACCTGCCACATATTGTATATATGTCCCCTATCATCTATCTGCCCCATATCCTGTATATGTCCCCTATCATCTATCTGCCCCATATCCTGTATATGTCCCCTATCATCTACCTGCCCCATATCCTGTATATCTTCCCTATCATCTACCTGCCACATATCCTGTATATGTCCCCTATCATCTACCGGCCCCATATCCTGTATATGTCCCTTATCTTCTATCTGCCCCATATCCTATATATGTCCCCTATTGTCTCTTTGCCCCATAACCTGCATATGTCCCCTATCATCTCTTTGCCCTATATCCTGTATATGTTCCCTATCATCTATCTGCCCCATATCCTGTATATGTCCCACCTGCCCCATATCCTATATATGTCCCCTATCATCTATCTGCCCCATATCCTATATATGTCCCCTATCATCTATCTGCCCCATATCCTGTATATATCCCCTATCATCTATCTGCCCCATATCCTGTATATATCCCCTATCATCTACCTGCCCCATATTCTGTATATGTCCCCTATCATCTATCTGCCCCATATCCTGTATATGTCCCTTATCTTCTATCTGCCCAATATCCTGTATATGTCCCCTATCATCTATCTGCCCCATATCCTATATATGTCCCCTATCACCTATCTGATGGGTACTTATAGAGCGCAAACTAATCACCCGTGAGGGTCTCAAGGCTCTAAGGGAAAAGGGATAGGGGATAGGAGAAAAGGGGGGGAGGGGGGAGGAGATCGGCATTCAGTCGAAGAGCCAGGTTTTGAGGTCCTTTCTTAACTTTGTAAGGGAGGTGGATTGTCTGAGGTGAAGCGGGAGGGTGTTCCATGTCTTTGCCGCCATGTGGGAGAAGGATCTTCCACCCGCTGTGGATTTGCTGATGCGGGGGATGACTGCGAGTGCTTGGTCGGCCGATCGGAGTTGTCTGGCGGGGGTGTAGAAATTTACACGGTGGTTGAGGTATTCAGGTCCGATGTTGTGTAGGGCCTTGAACGCGTGGGTAAGGAGCTTGAAGGTGATTCTCTTGTTGATGGGGAGCCAGTGGAGGTCCAGTGAAGTTAGGAGCCAAGGATAGAATTCTCCTGGGTCCTGCTGTATAGCTCCTATCCTCCGTCTTCCCTCTGTCTTGTCTATGCACCAGGACCCCATCTCCTTTTTGAGTCCTGCCGCTGATTATGCCCCTTGTCCTCTATCCGATCCCTGTCCAGTATCTACTATCAGTTTTACCTTTATGGTATGTACGCCACAGCTATATCCTGAAGCATACTTACATCTTTTTTGTATCTGCCTCTCATCTTCATCTTCCTCCATCTTGTCTATATCTGTGAATTGCATAAAACCACTGTTATATCTGTTGGCGACCTGAATCTGCCATTAATTATCTACCCCTGACCTATTTCTTTGTCAACCTCAGGTCCTCCTGCACGTGGTGAAAATAATATTCCCACAGTTTGAGTTTATGTGGCTGGTGGAGGAAGCAAAGAAAAATCTTCCCCTGGAGTTGGATTTCCTGAAAGAGGGACGCAATGCTGAGAAAATGGCAGAATTGGTGCGGAAATTCCCCTTCCTGAGGGTGAGTTTCCCATGTTACAAATCAGCTTCATACCTCATATATAGCTAGATTCAGGTTTTGAGCTTTTAGTATTAATTTTAATTTCAGAATTTTTCATATTTTCAGTATGAAACTTATTTGAATTGTAAAATTAGTTTGACATTTTCTCTTGTAAGGTGTATCCAGTCCACGGATTCATCCATTACTTGTGGGATATTCTCCTTCCCAACAGGAAGCTGCAAGAGGATCACCCACAGCAGAGCTGTCTATATAGCTCCTCCCCTAACTGCCACCCCCAGTCATTCTCTTACAGCTCTCGACAAGAGAAGTAGGTAGAGAGATGTGGTGAATTAATGTAGTTTATCTTCAATCAAAAGTTTATTATTTTCAAATGGTACCGGAGTTGTACTATTTTGGCTTCAGGCAGAAAGGTGAAGAAGAGTCTGCCTGAAGTTTTTTGATGATCTTAGCAGCTTGTAACTAAGGTCCATTGCTGTTTTCACTCATAACTGAAGAGATGGGTAACTTCAGCTGGGGGAATGGCGTGCAGGGTTTCCTGCTCTGAGGTATGTGCAGTTTTAAATTTTTCTAGAGAGATGATAAGCTAGAAAATGCTGACAGTACCTGATTTATTTAAGGTAAGCCTGATTACAGTGATTTAATAACGACTGGTATCATGCTTGCTGTAAAGGGTAATATTTTTGTTATTTACTCTCATTACTTAATAGATATAACGTTTGCTTGATGTATATAAACGTTTACTACAAATGGTGATAAAACTTTATTCTGGGGCCCAGTTTTTCCACATGGCTGACTAGATTTTGCCTAGGGATAGTTTTTTAAGGCCCTCTCACTGTGAGTACATGTTGGGAGGGGCCTATTTTTGCGCCTTAATTGCGCAGTTGTTTTTGCAGCTAGAGACATCCAGCTTCCCTGAAGGAGTCCCCTGACATATAGGACCCCTCTACAGGGTTTTTGTGCCTTCCAAAGTCGTTGTATGGGCAGGTAGGAGCCACAGTAGAGCTGTGGCAGTTGGTTGTGACTGTTTAAAAACGTCTATATTGTTTTTTTGATCCGGTTTTGAAACTAAAGGGTTAATCATCCATTTGTAAGAGGGTGTAATGCTATTTCAGTCTATTATACACACTGTAAAAATTTCGTAGAATTTACTGCTTTTTTCACTGTTTTGCAGTTTATGTGATTGTTTTTTTCTCTTAAAGGCACAGTACCGTTTTTATTTTTTGCTTGTTCACAGTTATTAAATTGTTTTCCAATGATCTCATTACTAGTCTGTTTAAACATGTCTGACATAGAGGAAACTCATTGTTCATTATGTTTAGAAGCCATTGTGGAACCCCCTCTTAGAATGTGTACCAAATGCACTGATTTTACTATAGATTACAAAGACCATATTCTGGCTTTAAAAAATTTATCACCAGAAGAAATTGACAAGGAGGCAGTTAAGCCGTCTAACTCTCCCCACGTGTCAGAACCTATAACTCCCGCTCAGGGGACACCAAGTACATCTAGCGCGCCCATTGCATATACCTTACAAGATATGGCGGCAGTTATGAATCATACCCTTACAGAGGTATTATCTAAACTGCCAGGATTGCAAGGAAAGCGAGACAGCTCTGGGACTAGAATAAATACAGAACTCTCTGACGCTTTAGTGGCTATGTCTGATACACCCTCACAATGTACTGAAGCTGAAGCAGGGGATCTTCAATCTGTGGGTGATTTTTCTGATTCAGGGAAGATACTTCAACCTGATTCTGATATGTCTACATTTAAATTTAAGCTTGAACACCTCCGCATATTGCTCAGGGAGGTCTTAGCAACTCTGGACGACTGTGACGTTATTGTAGTCCCAGAGAAATTATGTAGATTGGATAAATACTATGCAGTACCTACTTACACTGATGTTTTTCCATTCCCTAAGAGGTTTTCTGAAATTATTACTAAGGAATGGGATAGACCAGGTGTACCGTTCTCTCCCCCTCCTGTTTTTAAAAAGATGTTTCCTATAGACGCCGCTACACGGGACTTGTGGCAGACGGTCCCTAAGGTGGAGGGAGCAGTTTCTACTCTAGCTAAGCGTACCACTATCCCTGTTGAGGACAGTTGTGCTTTTCTAGATCCAATGGATAAAAGAGGGTTACCTTAAGAATATTTTTATTCAACAAGGTTTTATTCTCCAGCCTCTTGCATGCATTGCCCCAGTCACTGCTGCTGCGGCTTTCTGTTTTGAGTCTCTAGAGGAGGCTCTACAGGTTGAAACCCCGTTGGAAGATATTATTGACAAGCTTAAGGCCCTTAAGCTAGCCAATTCATCTGTTTCTGACGCCGTTGTTCATTTAACCAAGCTAACGGCTAAAAATTCAGGTTTTGCTATTCAGGCGCGTAGGGTGCTATGGCTTAAATCCTGGTCAGCTGACGTGACTTCAAAGTCTAAACTTCTCAACATTCCCTTCAAAGGACAGACCCTATTCGGGCCTGGACTGAAGGAGATCATTTCTGACATCACTGGAGGAAAAGGTCACGCCCTTCCTCAAGACAGGTCCAACAAATTAAGGACCAAACAGTCTAGTTTTCGGCCCTTTCGAAACTTCAAGAGTGGCGCAGCTTCAACTTCCTCTAACACAAAACAAGAGGGAACTTTTGCCCAGTCTAAGCCGATCTGGAGACCTAACCAGGCTTGGAACAAGGGGAAACAGGCCAAAAAGCCTGCTGCTGCCTCTAAGACAGCATGAAGGATCAGCCCCCGATCCGGAAACGGATCTAGTAGGGGGCAGACTCTCTCTCTTCAACCAGGCTTGGGCAAGAGATGTCCAGGATCCCTGGGCATTTGAGAAATTGTGTCCAAGGGTTATCTTCTGGAATTCAAAACCTCTCCCCCAAAAGGGAGATTTCATCTCTGACTTTTATCAGCAAACCAGATAAAGAGAGAGGCATTCTTACATTGTGTTCAAGACCTCCTAGTTATGGGAGTGATCCACCCAGTTCCGCAGGAGGAACAGGGGCAGGGCTTCTATTCAAATCTGTTTGTAGTTCCCAAGAAAGAGGGAACATTCAGACCAATCTTACATCTCAAGATCTTAAACAAATTTCTCAGAGTCCCATCCTTCAAGATGGAGACTATTCGAACCATCCTTTCTATGATCCAGGAGGGTCAATATATGACTACCGTAGACTTAAAGGATGCTTATCTTCACATCCCGATACACAAAGATCATCATCGTTTTCTCAGGTTTGCCTTTCTAGACAGGCACTACCAGTTTGTGGCTCTTCCCTTCGGGTTGGCCACGGCACCAAGAATCTTTACAAAGGTTCTAGGGTCTCTCCTAGCGGTCCTAAGTCCGCGGGGTATAGCAGTAGCCCCTTACTTAGACGACATTCTGATACAGGCGTCGACTTTTCAAATCGCCAGTTCCCATACGGACATTGTTCTGGCATTTCTGAGGTCCCATGGGTGGAAGGTGAACGAAGAAAAGAGTTCTCTATCACCTCTAACAAAAGTTTCATTCCTAGGGACTCTGATAGATTCGGTAGAAATGAAGATTTACCTAACGAAGGCCAGATTGTCCTTCAGCCTGGCTTATGTGTTTCCACCATTTCCTCTGCTCCCTCGTCTGATTGCCAAGATCAAGCAGGAGAGAGCTTTGGTGATTTTGATAGCTCCTGCGTGGCCACGCAAGACTTGGTATGCAGATCTGGTGGACACGTCATCCTTTCCACCATGGACTCTGCCGCTGAGGCAGGACCTTCTACTTCAAGGTCCCTTCAAACATCCAAATCTAATTTCTCTGCGTCTGACTGCTTGGAGATTGAAAGCTTGATTTTATCAAAGCGTGGTTTTTCCGAGTCGGTCATTGATACCTTAATTCAGTCACCAGGAAAATCTATCATAAGATATGGTGTAAATATCTTCATTGGTGTGAATCCAAGGGTTACTCATGGAGTAAGGTTAGGATTCCTAGGATATTATCCTTTCTCCAAGAAGGATTGGAGACGGGATTGTCAGCTAGTTCCTTAAAGGGACAGATTTCTGCTCTGTCTATTCTTTTGCACAAACGTCTGGCTGAGGTTCCAGACGTTCAGGCGTTCTGTCAGGCTTTAGTTAGAATCAAGCCTGTGTTTAAACCTGTCGCTCCGCCATGGAGTTTAAATTTAGTTCTTAAAGTTCTTCAAGGGGTTCCGTTTGAACTTTTGCATTCCATAGATATTAAACTTTTATCCTGGAAAGTTCTGTTTTTAGTAGCTATCTCCTCAGCTCAAAGAGTTTCGGAGTTATCTGCTTTACAGTGTGATTCCCCTTATCTGATTTTCCATGCAGATAAGGTAGTTTTACGTACCAAACCTGGTTTTCTTCCTAAGGTGGTATCTAATAAGAATATAAATCAGGAGATTGTTGTTCCTTCACTATGTCCTAATCCTTCTTCAAAGAAGGAACATCTATTACACAATCTTGATGTGGTTCGTGCTTTAAAGTTTTATTCACAAGCTACAAAGGATTTTCGTCAAACATCTGCTTTGTTTGTTGTCTACTCTGGACAGAGGAGAGGCCAAAAGGCTTCGGCAACTTCTCTTTCTTTTCGGCTAAGAAGTATAATCCGCTTGGCTTATGAGACTGCTGGCCAGCAGCCTCCTGAAAGAATTACAGCTCATTCTACTAGAGCAGTAGCTTCCACATGGGCTTTTAAACATGAGGCCTCTGTTGAACAGATTTGTAAGGCGGCGACTTGGTCTTCGCTTCATTCCTTTTCTAAATTCTACTAATTCAATACTTTTGCTTCCTCTGAGGCTATTTTTGGGAGAAAGGTCTTACAGGCAGTGGTGCCCTCCGTTTAAGCGCCTGCCTTGTCCCTCCCTTCATCCGTGTCCTATAGCTTTGGTATTGGTATCCCACAAGTAATGGATGAATCCGTGGACTGGATACACCTTACAAGAGAAAACAAAATTTATGCTTACCTGATAAATTTATTTCTCTTGTGGTGTATCCAGTCCACGGCCCGCCCTGTCATTTTAAGGCAGGTGTTATTTATTTTTAAACTACAGTCACCACTGCACCCTATAGTTTCTCCTTTCTCTTGCTTGTCTTCGGTCGAATGACTGGGGGTGGCAGTTAGGGGAGGAGCTATATAGACAGCTCTGCTGTGGGTGATCCTCTTGCAGCTTCCTGTTGGGAAGGAGAATATCCCACAAGTAATGGATGAATCCGTGGACTGGATACACCATAAGAGAAATAAATTTATCAGGTAAGCATAAATTTTATTTTTCTAACTGCAACTGTTTCATATATTTTCAGTTTTCCTTGCAACCAACATGTTATAATATATTTCACATTACAATAGTTTTAGCTATTCAGCCTTTTTGGGGGGGGTTGGTGATACATTTCTGTATCTGGGGTTTTAAGCGGTGAAAGCGATCTTGATTATGGTATTGCAGTGATGCCTCGATATTGAGACATCCTGCAATAAAAATTTTTTATACACCTATGCAGAGAGAGCCACTCTGTGGCCCTCTCTGCACCAGTAACGATGGTGCTAATCATTGGTGGGTGGGAGCATTAGCAGGGAGGTGGGTGGGCGCCCCATAGCTACCCAGCATCCGGTTCCTGTAAGTGCAATGTGCACGCCGGATGCCGGGAGCGTGCGGGGGGGCCTGCAGGGGGCATGTGTGTGTGTGCACGCAGCAACCACTGCCACCAATGCAATTTTTGGGGGCGCAAACTGGGTACTGGCAGACCCAAGATGGTGGAAAATAGGTAGCGGGGGGGGGGGGGTTAGAGAGTTGTTTGGGGGAGATCAGCTGAATAAATATATATAAAAAAAAAAAGCCTTTTATTTTATTTTTTGGAAATAGCAAAGTGCTACTTGTATTTATTGCCCTATAACTTACAATAAAAGCAAAGAACATGTAAACATTGGGTATTTCTAAACTCAGGACACAATTTAGAAACTATTTAGCATGGGAGTTTTTTGGTAACTGTAAATGTGTAACAGATTTTGGGGGTCAAAGTTAGAAAAAGTGTGTTTTCTCTTGTAAGGTGTATCCAGTCCACGGATCATCCATTACTTGTGGGATATTCTCCTTCCCAACAGGAAGTTGCAAGAGGATCACCCACAGCAGAGCTGCTATATAGCTCCTCCCCCAACTGCCATATCCAGTCATTCTCTTGCAACTCTCAACAAGCATGGAGGTAGTAAGAGGAAAGTGGTGAAATGTAGCTGTTATCTTGCTTCAATCAAAAGTTTGTTATTTTTAAATGGTACCGGAGTTGTACTATTTTGTCCCAGGCAGAAAAATAGAAGAATCTGCCTGTGATTTCTATGATCTTAGTAACTAAGATCCATTGCTGTTCTCACACATGACTGAAGAGAGAGGTAACTTCAGCGGGGGAATGGCGTGCAGGTTATTTTGCTATGAGGTATGTGCAGTTAAGATTTTTTCTAGAAGATGTGAATGCTAGAAAATGCTGCTGATACCAAATTTGTGTAAGGTAAGCCTGAATACAGTGATATAATAGAGACTGGTATCATGCTTACTTTCTGAGGTAATACTCTTTTATATTTACAATAGAAAACGTTTACTGGCATGTTTAAACGTTTTTATATATACTTTGGTGATAAAACTTTATTGGGGCCTAGTTTTTTCCACATGGCTGGCTTAAATTTGCCTAGAAACAGTTTCCTGAGGCTTTCCACTGTGTTACTATGAGTGGGAGGGGCCTAGTTTATCGCTTTTTTGCACAGTAACTTTTACAGACTGAGACATCCAGCTTCCTCCAGGAGTCCCCTGAATGCTATAGGACATCTCTAAAGGGCTCTTAGGCTTTCCAAAATCGTTTGTTGGGGAAGGTAGGCCCACAGCAAGGCTGTTGCAGTTGGTGTGACTGTTAAAAAAACATTTATATCGTTTTTTTGATCCGTTTTTTGAACTAAGGGGTTAATCATCCATTTGCAAGTGGGTGCAATGCTCTGTTAGCTTATTATACACACTGTAAAAATTTCGTTTGATTTACTGCCTTTTTTCACTGTTTTTCAAATTCTGACAAAATTTGTTTCTCTTAAAGGCACAGTACCGTTTCTTATATTTGCTTGTCAACTTGATTTAAAGTGTTTTCCAAGCTTGCTAGTCTCATTGCTAGTCTGTACAAACATGTCTGACATAGAGGAAACTCCTTGTTCATTATGTTTAAAAGCCATGGTGGAACCCCCTCTTAGAATGTGTACCAAATGTACTGATTTCACTTTAAGCAATAAAGATCATATTCTGTCTTTAAAAAATTTATCACCAGAGGAATCTGACGAGGGGGAAGTTATGCCGACTAACTCTCTCCACGTGTCAGATCCTTTGACTCCCGCTCAAGGGACTCACGCTCAAATGGCGCCAAGTACATCTAGGGCGCCCATATCGTTTACTTTACAAGACATGGCGGCAGTCATGGATAATACACTGTCAGCGGTATTAGCCAGACTACCTGAATTTAGAGGAAAGCGAGATAGCTCTGGAGTTAGACGAAATACAGAGCATACTGACGCTTTAAGAGCTATGTCTGATACTGCCTCACAATATGCAGAAGCTGAAGAAGGAGAGCTTCTTTCTGTGGGTGATGTTTCTGACTCAGGGAAGATGATGCAACCTGATTCTGATATTTCTACATTTAAATTTAAGCTTGAACACCTCCGCGTGTTACTCAGGGAGGTTTTAGCTGCTCTGAATGACTGTGATACAATTGCAGTGCCAAAGAAATTGTGTAGACTGGATAAATACTATGCAGTGCCGGTGTGCACTGATGTTTTTCCTATACCTAAAAGGTTTACAGAAATTATTACTAAGGAATGGGATAGACCAGGTGTGCCGTTTTCACCCCCTCCTATTTTTAGAAAAATGTTTCCAATAGACGCCACCACACGGGACTTATGGCAGACAGTTCCTAAGATGGAGGGAGCAGTTTCTACTCTAGCAAAGCGTACTACTATCCCTGTCGAGGACAGTTGTGCTTTCTTAGATCCAATGAATAAAAAGTTAGAGGGTTACCTTAAGAAAACGTTTATTCAACAAGGTTTTATCCTACAGCCCCTTGCATGCATTGCTCCTGTCACTGCTGCTGCGGCGTTCTGGTTTGAGTCTCTGGAAGAGGCTTTACAGGTAGCGACTCCATTGGATGACATACTTGACAAGCTTAGAGCACTTAATTCTTTTGTTTCTGATGCCATTGTTCATTTGACTAAACTAACAGCTAAGAATTGTGGTTTTGCTATCCAGGCGCGCAGAGCGCTATGGCTTAAATCATGGTCAGCTGACGTTACTTCAAAGTCTAAGCTGCTTAACATTCCCTTCAAGGGGCAGACCCTATTCGGGCCTGGTTTAAAGTTGATTATTTCTGATATCACTGGAGGAAAAGGTCATGCCCTTCCTCAGGATAGGTCCAAATCAAGGGCCAAACAGTCTTATTTTCGTGCCTTTCGAAACTTCAAGGCAAGTGCGGCATCAACTTCCTCTAATGCAAAACAAGAGGGAACTTTTGCTCAGTCCAAGACGGTCTGGAGACCTAACCAGGCCTGGAACAAAGGTAAGCAGGCCAAAAAGTCTGCTGCTGCCTCTAAGAGAGCATGAAGGAACGGCCCCCTATCCGGTAACGGTTCTAGTAGGGGGCAGACTTTCGCTCTTCGCCCAGGCATGGGCAAGAGATGTCCAGGATCCCTGGGCATTGGAAATTATATCCCAGGGATATCTTCTGGACTTCAAGGCTTCCCCCCCAAAAGGGAGATTTCACCTTTCACAATTATCTGCAAACCAGATAAAGAGAGAGGCATTCTTACACTGTGTACAAGACCTCCTAGTTATGGGAGTGATCCATCCAATTCCAAAGGAGGAACAGGGACAGGGATTTTACTCAAACCTGTTTGTGGTTCCCAAAAAAGAGGGAACCTTCAGACCAATTTTGGATCTGAGATGCAGCCGTCTGAGATGCACGCCTACATCTCAGACGGCTGCAAGTCTGCATGCTCAGTCAGTGGAATGGGGATTACACAGATTTGTCCCCTCTACTAAATCTGGATCAAGAGACCAGGGATTCTCTTCTCTGGTGGCTATCTCGGGTCCATCTGTCCAAAGGTATGACCTTTCACAGGCCAGATTGGACAATTGTAACGACAGATGCCAGTCTTCTAGGTTGGGGTGCAGTCTGGAACTCCCTGAAGGCTCAGGGATCGTGGACTCAGGAGGAGTCACTCCTTCCAATAAACATTCTGGAACTAAGAGCGATATTCAATGCTCTTCAGGCTTGGCCTCAGCTAGCGACAATGAGGTTCATCAGATTTCAGTCGGACAACATCACGACTGTGGCTTACATCAACCATCAAGGGGGAACAAGGAGTTCCCTAGCGATGTTAGAAGTCTCAAAGATAATTCGCTGGGCGGAGATTCACTCTTGCCACCTATCAGCTATCCATATCCCAGGTGTAGAGAACTGGGAGGCGGATTTTCTAAGTCGACAGACTTTTCATCCAGGGGAGTGGGAACTCCATCCGGAGGTGTTTGCACAATTGGTTCATCGTTGGGGCAAACCAAAACTGGATCTCATGGCGTCTCGCCAGAACGCCAAGCTTCCTTGTTACGGATCCAGGTCCAGGGACCCCAAGGCAACGCTGATAGATGCTCTAGCAGCGCCTTGGTCCTTCAACCTGGCTTATGTGTTTCCACCGTTTCCTCTGCTCCCTCGTCTGATTGCCAAAATCAAGCAGGAGAGAGCATCGGTGATCTTGATAGCGCCTGCGTGGCCATGCAGGACTTGGTATGCAGATCTGGTGGACATGTCATCCTTTCCACCATGGACTCTGCCGCTGAGACAGGACCTTCTACTTCAATGTCCTTTCAACCATCCAAATCTAATTTCTCTGAGGCTGACTGCCTGGAGATTGAACGCTTGATTTTATCAAAGCGTGGTTTCTCCGAGTCAGTCATTGATACCTTAATTCAGGCACGAAAGCCTGTCACCAGGAAAATCTATCATAAGATATGGCGTAAATATCTTTATTGGTGTGAATCCAAGGGCTACTCATGGAGTAAGGTCAGGATTCCCAGGATATTATCTTTTCTCCAAGAAGGATTGGAGAAAGGATTGTCAGCTAGTTCCTTAAAGGGACAGATTTCTGCACTATCTATTCTTTTGCACAAGCGTCTGGCGGATGTCCCAGACGTTCAGGCATTTTGTCAGGCTTTAGTTAGAATCAAGCCTGTGTTTAAACCTGTTGCTCCACCTTGGAGCTTAAATTTGGTTCTTAAAGTTCTTCAGGGGGTTCCGTTTGAACCTCTTCATTCCATAGATATCAAACTTTTATCTTGGAAAGTTCTTTTTTTGGTAGCTATTTCCTCGGCTCGTAGAGTTTCCGAATTATCTGCCTTTCAATGTGATTCTCCTTATCTGATCTTCCATGCAGATAAGGTAGTTCTGCGTACCAAACCTGGGTTTTTACCTAAGGTGGTGTCTAATAAGAATATCAATCAAGAGATTGTTGTTCCGTCTTTGTGTCCTAATCCTTCTTCGAAGAAGGACCGTCTATTACACAATCTGGACGTGGTTCGTGCTTTAAAGTTTTACTTACAAGCTACTAAAGATTTTCGTCAAACATCTGCTTTGTTTGTTGTCTACTCTGGACAGAGGAGAGGTCAAAAGGTTTCGGCAACCTCTCTTTCTTTTTGGCTAAGAAGCATAATCCGCTTAGCCTATGAGACTGCTGGCCAGCAGCCTCCAGAAAGGATTACAGCTCATTCTACTAGAGCTGTGGCTTCCACATGGGCCTTTAAAAATGAGGCTTCTGTTGAACAGATTTGCAAGGCGGCGACTTGGTCTTTGCTTCATACTTTTTCAAAATTCTACAAATTTGATACTTTTGCTTCTTCGGAGGCTATTTTTGGGAGAAATGTTTTACAGGCAGTGGTACCTTCCATTTAAGTACCTGCCTTGTCCCTCCCTTCATCCGTGTACTTAGCTTTGGTATTGGTATCCCACAAGTAATGGATGATCCATGGACTGGATACACCTTACAAGAGAAAACATAATTTATGCTTACCTGATAAATTTATTTCTCTTGTGGTGTATCCAGTCCACGGCCCGCCCTGTCATTTTAAGGCAGGTATTTTTTAATTTTAAACAACAGTCACCACTGCACCCTATGGTTTCTCCTTTCTCTGCTTGTTTTCGGTCGAATGACTGGATATGGCAGTTGGGGGAGGAGCTATATAGCAGCTCTGCTGTGGGTGATCCTCTTGCAACTTCCTGTTGGGAAGGAGAATATCCCACAAGTAATGGATGATCCGTGGACTGGATACACCACAAGAGAAATAAATTTATCAGGTAAGCATAAATTATGTTTCTTTCATGTAATTAGCAAGAGTCCATGAGCTAGTGACGTATGGGATATACATTCCTACCAGGAGGGGCAAAGTTTCCCAAACCTCAAAATGCCTATAAATACACCCCTCACCACACCCACAAATCAGTTTTACAAACTTTGCCTCCTATGGAGGTGGTGAAGTAAGTTTGTGCTAGATTCTACGTTGATATGCGCTCCGCAGCAGGTTGGAGCCCGGTTTTCCTCTCAGCGTGCAGTGAATGTCAGAGGGATGTGAGGAGAGTATTGCCTATTTGAATGCAGTGATCTCCTTCTACGGGGTCTATTTCATAGGTTCTCTGTTATCGGTCGTAGAGATTCATCTCTTACCTCCCTTTTCAGATCGACGATATACTCTTATATATACCATTTCCTCTACTGATTCTCGTTTCAGTACTGGTTTGGCTTTCTACTACATGTAGATGAGTGTCCTGGGGTAAGTAAGTCTTATTTTCTGTGACACTCTAAGCTATGGTTGGGCACTTTTTATATAAAGTTCTAAATATATGTATTCAAACATTTATTTGCCTTGACTCAGGATGTTCAACATTCCTTATTTCAGACAGTCAGTTTCATATTTGGGATAATGCATATGAATAATTCATTTTTTTCTTACCTTAAAAATTTGACTTTCCCTGTGGGCTGTTAGGCTCGCGGGGGCTGAAAATGCTTCATTTTATTGCGTCATTCTTGGCGCTGACTTTTTTGGCGCAAAAATTATTTTCTGTTTCCGGCGTCATACGTGTCGCCGGAAGTTGTGTCATTTTTTACGTTCTTTTGCGCCAAAAGTGTCGGCGTTCCGGATGTGGCGTCATTTTTGGCGCCAAAAGCATTTAGGTGCCAAATAATGTGGGCGTCTTTTTTGGCGCGGAAAAATATGGGCGTCACTTTTGTCTCCACATTATTTAAGTCTCATTGATTTTTGCTTCTGATTGCTAGAAGCTTATTCACTGGCATTCTTTCCCATTCCTGAAACTGTCATTTAAGGAATTTGATCAATTTTGCTTTATATGTTGTTTTTTCTATTACATATTGCAAGATGTCCCACGTTGAAGCTGAGTCAGAAGATACTTCTGGAAAATCGCTGCCGGGTGCTGGAGCTACCAAAGCTAAGTGTATCTGCTGTAAACTTTTGGTATCTGTTCCTCCAGCTGTTGTTTGTACTGTTTGTCATGACAAACTTGTTAATGCAGATATTTCCTTTAGTACTGTTACATTACCTGTTGCTGTTCCATCAACATCTAATATTCAGAGTGTTCCTGATAACATAAGAGATTTTGTTTCTAAATCCATTAAGAAGGCTATGTCTGTTATTCCTCCTTCTAGTAAACGTAAAAAGTCTTTTAAAACTTCTCATTTTTCAGATGAATTTTTAAATGAACATCATCATTCTGATACTGATATTGGTTCTTCTGATTCAGAGGATTCTGTCTCAGAGGTTGATGCTGATAAATCTTCATATTTATTTAAAATGGAATTTGTTCTTTGCTCAAAGAAGTCCTAATTGCATTAGAAATTGAGGATTCTAGTCCTCCTGATACTAAATCTAAACGTTTAGATAAGGTTTTTAAATCTCCTGTAGTTATTCCAGAAGTATTTCCTGTCCCTGGTGCTATTTCTGAAGTAATTTCCAGGGAATGGAATAATTTGGGTAATTCTTTTACTCCTTCTAAACGTTTTAAGCAATTATATCCTGTGCCATCTGACAGATTAGAGTTTTGGGACAAAATCCCTAAGGTTGATGGGGCTGTCTCTACTCTTGCTAAGCGTACTACTATTCCTACGGCAGATGGTACTTCCTTTAAGGATCCTTTAGATAGGAAAATTGAATCCTTTTTAAGAAAAGCTTACTTGTGTTCAGGTAATCTTCTTAGACCTGCTATATCTTTAGCGGATGTTGCTGCAGCTTCAACTTTTTGGTTAGAAGCTTTAGCGCAACAAGTAACAGATCATAATTCTCATAGCATTATTATTCTTCTTCAACATGCTAATAATTTTATTTGTGATGCCATCTTTGATATCATTAGAGTTGATGTCAGGTATATGTCTCTAGCTATCTTAGCTAGAAGAGCTTTATGGCTTAAAACTTGGAATGCTGATATGTCTTCTAAGTCTACTCTGCTTTCCCTTTCTTTCCAGGGTAATAAATTATTTGGTTCTCAGTTGGATTCTATTATCTCAACTGTTACTGGAGGGAAAGGAACTTTTTTACCACAGGATAAAAAATCTAAAGGTAAATTTAGGTCTAATAATCGTTTTCGTTCCTTTCGTCACAACAAGGAACAAAAGCCTGATCCTTCATCCTCAGGAGCGGTATCAGTTTGGAAACCATCTCCAGTCTGGAATAAATCCAAGCCTTTTAGAAAACCAAAGCCAGCTCCCAAGTCCACATGAAGGTGCGGCCCTCATTCCAGCTCAGCTGGTAGGGGGCAGATTACGTTTTTTCAAAGAAATTTGGATCAATTCCGTTCACAATCTTTGGATTCAGAACATTGTTTCAGAAGGGTACAGAATTGGCTTCAAGATAAGGCCTCCTGCAAAGAGATTTTTTCTTTCCCGTGTCCCAGTAAACCCAGCGAAGGCTCAAGCATTTCTGAAATGTGTTTCAGATCTAGAGTTGGCTAGAGTAATTATGCCAGTTCCAGTTCTGGAACAGGGACTGGGGTTTTATTCAAATCTCTTCATTGTACCAAAGAAGGAGAATTCCTTCAGACCAGTTCTGGATCTAAAAATATTGAATCGTTATGTAAGGATACCAACATTCAAGATGGTAACTATAAGGACTATCCTGCCTTTTGTTCAGCAAGAGCATTATATGTCCACAATAGATTTACAGGATGCATATCTGCATATTCCGATTCATCCAGATCACTTTCAGTTTCTGAGATTCTCTTTCCTAGACAAGCATTACCAATTTGTGGCTCTGCTGTTTGGCCTAGCTACAGCTCCAAGAATTTTTACAAAGGTTCTCGGTGCCCTTCTGTCTGTAATCAGAGAACAGGGTATTGTGGTATTTCCTTATTTGGACGATTTCTTGGTACTTGCTCAGTCTTCACATTTAGCAGAATCTCATACGAATCGACTTGTATTGTTTCTTCAAGATCATGGTTGGAGGATCAATTTACCAAAAAGTTCATTGATTCCTTAGACAAGGGTAACCTTTTTAGGTTTCCAGATAGATTCAGTGTCCATGACTGTCACTAACGGACAAGAGACGTCTAAAATGATATCAGCTTGTCGAAACCTTCAGTCACGATCATTCCCTTCGGTAGCTTTATGCATGGAAATTCTAGGTCTTATGACTGCAGCATCGGACGCGATCCCCTTTGCTCGTTTTCACATGCAACCTCTTCAGCTCTGTATGCTGAACCAGTGGTGCAGGGATTACACAAAGATATCTCAATTAATATCTTTAACACCGATTGTACGACACTCTCTGAGGTGGTGGACAGATCACCATCGTTTAGTTCAGGGGGCTTCTTTTGTTCTTCCGACCTGGACTGTAATTTCAACAGATGCAAGTCTGACAGGTTGGGGAGCTGTTTGGGGGTCTCTGACAGCACAAGGGGTTTGGGAATCTCAGGAGGTGAGATTACCGATCAATATTTTGGAACTCCGTGCAATTTTCAGAGCTCTTCAGTCATGGCCTCTTCTAAAGAGAGAATCGTTCATTTGTTTTCAGACAGACAATGTCACAGCTGTGGCATACATCAATCATCAAGGAGGGACTCACAGTCCTCTGGCTATGAAGGAAGTATCTCGAATTCTGGTATGGGCGGAATCCAGCTCTTGTCTAGTTTCTGCGGTTCATATCCCAGGTATAGACAATTGGGAAGCGGATTATCTCAGCCGCCAAACGTTACATCCGGGCGAATGGTCTCTTCACCCAGAGGTTTTTCTTCAGATTGTTCAAATGTGGGGACTTCCAGAAATAGATCTGATGGCCTCTCATCTAAACAAGGTATCTGTCCAGATCCAGGGATCCTCAAGCGGAAGCAGTGGATGCATTGTCACTTCCTTGGAAGTATCATCCTGCCTATATCTTTCCGCCTCTAGTTCTTCTTCCAAGAGTAATCTCCAAGATTCTGAAGGAATGCTTGTTTGTTCTGCTGGTAGCTCCAGCATGGCCTCACAGGTTTTGGTATGCGGATCTTGTCCGGATGGCCTCTTGCCAACCGTGGACTCTTCCATTAAGACCAGACCTTTTGTCGCAAGGTCCTTTTTTCCATCAGGATCTCAAATCCTTAAATTTAAAGGTATGGAGATTGAACGCTTGATTCTTAGTCAAAGAGGTTTCTCTGACTCTGTCATTAATACTATGTTACAGGCTCGTAAATCTGTATCTAGGGAGATATATTATAGAGTCTGGAAGACTTATATTTCTTGGTGTCTTTCTCATCATTTTTCCTGGCATTCTTTTAGAATTCCGAGAATTTTACAGTTTCTTCAGGATGGTTTGGATAAAGGTTTGTCTGCAAGTTCCTTGAAAGGACAAATCTCTGCTCTTTCTGTTCTTTTTCACAGAAAGATTGCTAATCTTCCTGATATTCATTGTTTTGTACAAGCTTTGGTTCGTATAAAACCTGTCATTAAGTCAATTTCTCCTCCTTGGAGTTTGAATTTGGTTCTGGGGGCTCTTCAAGCTCCTCCGTTTGAACCTATGCATTCATTGGACATCAAATTACTTTCTTGGAAAGTTTTGTTCCTTTTGGCCATCTCTTCTGCCAGACGAGTTTCTGAATTATCTGCTCTTTCTTGTGAGTCTCCTTTTCTGATTTTTCATCAGGATAAGGCGGTGTTGCGAACTTCTTTTAAATTTTTACCTAAGGTTGTGAATTCTAACAACATTAGTAGAGAAATTGTGGTTCCTTCATTGTGTCCTAATCCTAAGAATTCTAAGGAGAGATCATTGCATTCTTTGGATGTAGTTAGAGCTTTGAAATATTATGTTGAAGCTACTAAGAATTTCCGAAAGACTTCTAGTCTATTTGTTATCTTTTCTGGTTCTAGGAAAGGTCAGAAGGCCTCTGCCATTTCTTTGGCATCTTGGTTGAAATCTTTAATTCATCATGCTTATGTCGAGTCGAGTAAAACTCCGCCTCAAAGGATTACAGCTCATTCTACTAGGTCAGTTTCTACTTCCTGGGCTTTTAGGAATGATGCTTCGGTTGATCAGATTTGCAAAGCAGCAACTTGGTCTTCTTTGCATACTTTTACTAAATTCTACCATTTTGATGTGTTTTCTTCTTCAGAAGCAGTTTTTGGTAGAAAAGTACTTCAGGCAGCTGTTTCAGTTTGAATCTTCTGCTTATAATTTCAGTTTTTTTCATTTAATCTTTATTTTGGGTGTGGATTATTTTTCAGCGGAATTGGCTGTCTTTATTTTATCCCTCCCTCTCTAGTGACTCTTGCGTGGAAAGATCCACATCTTGGGTAGTCATTATCCCATACGTCACTAGCTCATGGACTCTTGCTAATTACATGAAAGAAAACATAATTTATGTAAGAACTTACCTGATAAATTCATTTCTTTCATATTAGCAAGAGTCCATGAGGCCCACCCTTTTTGTGGTGGTTATGATTTTTTTGTATAAAGCACAATTATTCCAATTCCTTATTTTTTATGCTTTCACACTTTTTTCTTATCACCCCACTTCTTGGCTATTCGTTAAACTGATTTGTG
Organism: Bombina bombina; assembly: GCF_027579735.1. NCBI lineage: Eukaryota > Metazoa > Chordata > Amphibia > Anura > Bombinatoridae > Bombina > Bombina bombina. The sequence goes on along the minus strand of NC_069499.1, from coordinate 54,851,218 downwards.
GGTGTGGTGAGGGGTGTATTTATAGGCATTTTGAGGTTTGGGAAACTTTGCCCCTCCTGGTAGGAATGTATATCCCATACGTCACTAGCTCATGGACTCTTGCTAATATGAAAGAAATTAATTTATCAGGTAAGTTCTTACATAAATTATGTTTTTTTTTCAATTTTTTCATCAAATTTTTATATTTTTTTATAGTAAATTATAAGATATGATGAAAATAATGGTATCTTTAGAAAGTCCATTTAATGGCGAGAAAAACGGTATATAATATGTGTGGGTACAGTAAATGAGTAAGAGGAAAATGACAGCTCAACACAAACACCGCAGAAATGCAAAAATAGCCCTGGTCCCAGACCGTCAACAAATGGAAAAGTGCTCTGGTCACGAAGGGGTTAAATACTGCAGCTGCTCAGAGCGCCAGTGGGGCTTGTATCATGTCAGCAATTAACAAATTGAGTCATTACCAGATGGTACAATGGTACAAGCACCTTAGGCTCTCTGAGTAAGTGCTGTGTTTAAAATGCTTGTGCACGGAGCATACTTAAATACACTTTTGAAACAGTAATAGCTTTTATCAGAAGCATTTTTGCTAATATATGTATATTACAAAAATGCTTCTATTCAAAATGGAAATGCATCCCTATGGATTCCAATTTTGTCTGCAATGCCCCTTTAAGTCCCTGCAGCCATTTTAGGGAAGTTGTTCTGCAGTCTCAGGCTCTGATTGGCTGCATCATGCTGTGCCCTTGTTTAGATAGCTGTAAAATGGTTAGGTACATTGATGGTATTTAAATATTTTATTAAGCTTTTTAGATCAGATTGTATTGAAAAATGGCAAGAATCTTAAAGGATATTTTGTACTGTAAAATGTTCTTTCCTTTAATGTGTTCCCAATAATCCATTATTAAAGGGACAGTAAGACAGAGTATACAATTTGAAACAACTTTCCAATTTACTCCTATTATCAAATTTGCTTTGTTCTGTTTTGGTATCCTTTGTTAAAGACTAAACCTAGGCAGGCGGGTAGGAGCTTAAGAGTGTGCATGTGTCTATAGCAGTCTATGGCAGCAGTGTTTGTAAATATATATAACATTTATAAAAACAATGCTGCAAACACTGCTGCCAGATGGCTAAATGCACGTGCACGCTCCTGAGCTCACCAAGGATTACTCCTTAACAAAAGATACCAAGAGAACTAAGCAAACTTGATAATAGAAGTAAATTGGAAAGTTGTTTAAAATGTTTTGCTCTATCCAATCAATGTAAGTTTCATTTTTACTTTACTGTGCCTTTAATGGAATACTAAATCCAATTTTTCTCTTTCATGATTCAGATAGAGCATGCCATTTAGCATCTTAAATACATTTGTATTCATTCTCTTGCTATCTTTATTTGAAAAAGAAGGAATGTAAGCATAGGAGCCAGCAAATTTTTGGTTCAGCACCTGGGTAGCCGTTGCTGATTGGTGGCTAAATGTAGCAAACCAATCAGCAAGCGCTACCCAGGTGCTGACCCAAAAATGGTCCGGCTCTTAACATTACATTCCTGCTTTTTCAAATGAAGTTAGCAAGAGAATGAAGAAAAATGTATAATAGGAGTAAATTAGAAAGTTGATTAAAATTGCATGATCTGTCTGATTCATGAAAGAAAAGATTTGGGTTTAGTATCCCTTTAAATTGATAACAAATAGCTCTTTTGCCCCTATTTTGTCACTTGAAATAGCTGCATTTGCTTGTTGATACTGCCACTTATACTGATAATTTAAGTATTTGCTACAGAAATGCTATATAAACAAGAGGTAGCAGCAGAAACCATCCTCCCAATGGGGGTGAGAGAAAGAGCCCCGCCGATTTGAAACGAATGTGCATGAATACAATGAATTAATATCAACTGCTAATCAGCTAGATTCCAAGTTTTGAGCGCTATAGGGATTTTAACGACCGCCACAAAAGCGGCGTTATTTCACCTCCCTATAGCGCTGGTATTACGAGTTTTGTGAGGGCAAAATGGTTGCGTTGAGCTCCATACCGCACCGAAAACAAGCGCTGCTTTGATGTGCTCGTGCATGATTTCCTCATAGACATCAATGGGGAGAGCCGGCAAAAAAAAGCCTAACACATGCGATCGCGGAATGAAAAGCTCCGTAGCGCAGCCCAATTGATGTCTATGGGGAAATAAAAAGTTATGTTTAAACACCCTAACATAAACCCCAAGTCTAAACACCCCTAAACTGCTGCCCCCAACATCGTCGCCACCTAATACAGTTATTAACCCCTAATCTGCCGCCACCTACATAAAGCTTTGAATCCCTAATCTGCCGCCCCAACATCGCCGCCACCTACATAAAATTATTAACCCCTAATATGCTGCTCCCGATGTCGCTGCCTCAATACTAAAGTTTTTAACCCCTAAACCTCTGGCCTCCCACATCACTACCACTAAATAAATCCATTAACCCCTAAACCTAACCCTAACGTAACCCTAACCCTAAAGTAACCCTAAGCTTAACACTCCCTAACTTTAGCATAATTAAAATACAGCTAAACTAAAGTTACAATTATTAACTAAATAATACCTATTTTAAACTAAATACAAACTCACCTGTAAAATAATACCTAAGCTAGCTACAATATAACTAATACAGTAGTTATATTGTAGCTAGCTTATGTTTTATTTTTATTTCACAGGTAAGTTTGTATTTATTTTAACTAGGTAGACTAGTAAGTAAATAGTTATTAACTATTTACTAACTACCTAGTTAAAATAAATACAAAGTTACCTGTGAAATAAAACCTAACCTGCCTTACACTAAAACCTAACATTACAAAAAAAAAACAAATTATCAAAAATAAAAATTAATTACACCTAATCTAATAGCCCTATCAAAATAAAAAATCCCCCCAAAATAAAAAAAAAACAAGCCTACAATAAACTACCAATGGCCCTCAAAAAGGGCCTTTTGTGGGGCATTGCCCCAAAGATAACAGCTCTTTTACCTGTAAAAAAAAATACAAACACCCCCCAACAGTAAAACCCACCACCCCCACAACCAACCCCCCCAAATAAAATAGCTATCTAAAAAAAACTAAGCTCCACATTGCCCTGAAAATGGCATTTGTATGGGCATTGCCCTTAAAAGGGCATTTAGCTCTTTTACATGCCCAGACCCTAAACTAAAAAATAAATAAAACCCACCCAAAAAAACCCCGACGATCCACTTACAGTTCTTGAAGTCCCGCTTGAAGGATCCATCCAGCCGGCAAAGTCATCATCCATGCGGCAAGAAGTCTTCATTCAGACGGCCTCTTCTATCTTCATCCATCCGGCGTGGAGTGGGTCCATCTTGAAGACATCTGGCGCGGAGCATCCTATTCATATGGATCCGCCGTACACTGGAACTTCAATGCAAGTGACGTCATCCAAGATGGCGTCCCTTGCATTCCTATTGGCTGAAAGATTTTAATCAGCCAATAGGATTAGAGCTGGTAAAATCCTATTGGCTGTTCCAATCAGCCAATAGGATTGAGCTCTCATCCTATTGGCTGTTCCAATCAGCCAATAGAATGAGAGCTCAATCCTATTGGCTGATTGGAACAGCCAAAAGGATAAGAGCTCAATCCTATTGGCTGATTGGAACAGCCAATAGGATTTTAGCAGCTCTAATCCTATTGGCTGATTGAAATCATTCAGCCAATAGGAATGCAAGGGACGTCATCTTGGATGACGTCACTTGCATTGAAGTTCCAGTGTACGGCGGAGACCTTTTAAGGGCCATTGGGTTTTTATTTTTATTTTGATAGGGCTATTAGATATTATTTATTTGTTTCTTACTTTTTGTAATTTTTAGAGTAGTGTTAGGATTTTTTTAATGTGTAGTTTAGTTTAATTTAATTGGTAGTTAGTTTAATTGTAGTTTAATAATTATCTTAGTTTAATTGTTAGTTTAAAATTAATTTATTTAATTTGACAGGTAAGTTTTAATTTAATTTCAGATAGGGAAATTGTAATTTTAATATAAAGTTAGGAGGTCGTTAGGTTTAGGGGTTAATAGTTTATTTTAGTATATTTCGTTGTGGGGGGTTGTTTAGGGATTAATAGGTTTATTATAGCGGCGGTGTGGGCGGACGGCAGATTAGGGGTTAATAATATTTAAATAGTGTTTGAGATGCGGGAGGGCGGCGGTTTAGGGGTTAATAGGTTTATTATAGTGGCGACGATGTCTGGGTGCGGCGGAATAGGGGTTAATACATTTTAATAGTGGCGGCGATGTCAGGAGCGGCAGATTAGGGGTTAATACATTTATTATAGTGTTTGTGAAGCGAGAGAGCCTTGGTTTAGGGGTTAATAGGTAGTTTATGGGTGTTAGTGTACTTTTTAACACTTTAGTTATAAGTTTTATGGTACAGCTTTGTAACGTAAAACTCATAACTACTGACTTTCAGATGGCAGTACGGATCTTGTCGGTACAGGGTGTACCGCTCGCTTTTTGGCTTCCCAGGCAAACTCGTAATGCCGACGCTATGGGAGTCCCATTGAAAAAGGACTTTTTTTTAAAAAGTGCGCTACTGACGTTACGTGACAGGCTAAAAGTTGTGCAGTACACCTATACCAACAAGCCTTGTAATAGCAGCGTTAGGGAAAATGGGCCATAACGCTGCTTTTTCAATCATAACGCAAAACTCGTAATCTGCAAGAATGCAGCAGAGCCGTTACTACCATTCACTGTTTCCTGCTTGGGAGTTGGAAGGTTAGGAGCTTTCAATTGAGAGGCTTAAACACATAGCTATCTAGGGTCAATAATAGTAGAAAGACATGCTCTAAACAATTAGATTATGTATTTTTTTATAAGAATGTCTCTAATAATGAGACGGAGTGACCAAAAATGGTTGCAATAATGTGCAACTATAACAAACCTACCACACAGAGGGCTTCACGGATTTGTGCCTTTGTTTAGTAACAGTCATTTAGATGCTATAGTATGATTTGTCAAAATATATAACATGTCAACTTGCTGTATAACTGATGGTCTGCGTACCATAATTCAGTGAATATGTATTACTTGATGGTTTGTTGGTCATTGTGTCCCATTCAATAAAAATAATAACAAAATAAATAAATAATGTCTCTAATAAAAAATAAATGTAGCCACCCATCAGCAAGTGCTACCCTGACCAAAAATGGGTCGGCTCCTAAGCTTACATTCCTGCTTATTCAAATAAAGATATCAAGAGAACGAAGACAAATTGATAATAGGAGCAAATTAGAAAGTTGCTTAAAATTGCAGGCTCTATCTGAATCGTGAAAGAATACATTTGGGTTTCATACCCCTTTAAAGGGACAGTCTAGACCCAATACTTTTTCTTTATTACTTATTGTTACATACCAGACAAGCATCTTGCAGCGGGTTCCACATCTATAAGCTTCTAAGAAGTACATGAAACTTTTAAATAATCATTTGTTAGCAGCTGAAAATGGCCACCAGGCTCTGCCCACAGCTTTCTTCTTGTCCAGTTAGCTTATTTTTGAATGACAGTTTAGCTGTGCACGTTTAATATTTTTCCGTTACTATTTCAAATTGCACATGCACTAATCAGCATGTGCGAGTAGGGAAACTTATTTAAAGGGACAGTCTACACCAGAATTGTTATTGTTTTAAAAGATAGATAATCCCTTTATTACCCATTCCCCAGTTTTGCATAACCAACAATTATTAATTATTATTATAATAATATACTTTTAACCTCTGTGATTATCTTGTATGTAAGCCTCTGCAAACTGCCCCTTTATTTCAGTTCTTTTAACAGACTTGCAGTCTAGCCAATCAGTGCCTGCTCCCAGATAACTTCACGTGCACAAGCACAGTGTTATCTATATGAAATATGTGAACTAACACCCTCTAGTGGTGAAAAACTGTTAAAATGCATTCTGAAAAGAGGTGGCCTTCAAGGTCTAAGAAATTAGCATATGAACCTCCTAGGTTAAGCTTTCAACTAAGAATACCAAGAGAACAAAGCAAAATTGGTGATAAAAGTAAATTGGAAAATTGTTTAAAATTACATGCTCTATCTGAATCATGAAAGTTTATTTTGGCCTAGACTGTCCCTTTTAAGAATCAATTGTGATTGGAGAAACTTAACTTACTGGGCGGAGATTGGCGGCCATTTTTGGCTCCTTACAAACAATGAACATATAACTGTTTCATGTACTTCTTACAAGCTTATAGATGTGGGACCAGTTACATGATGCTTCTCTGGTATATAACAATAAGTAATCAAAATTATGTATTAGGACTAGACTGTCCCTTTTAGTCAAACAAAACAAGAGGAAATAAAGAACAATGGGTGTTTACACAAGAATAAAGCACAAGTAGAAGCCTATCAACAGTGATGGTGTAGTAAAAAAGCATACAACTCTAAAAGAAAAAAAAAAGAAAAAAACTGTACACCCACCAGTTGATTTTCCTTGTAATGGACAGTCCAGGTTCAATCCTGTACAACAGGGTTCCTCCCTCCCTGAGTACAGGTATGCATGCAGGGAAACGGGTCTAAAGTCACACGCCAAAAGCACTCTCAATCCTAGAGGCGAAAGCACTGAGCTGTTCAAATGGCAACGTAACAGATACCCCTTTAAAGATTCGTTCGGTAAATACCTTATTAAGTATTGCTCCAGCGGCTTCTCTTGTGTCACACCGGATTGCATTGTTGTCTACCAAGCTGAAGATAAAAGGGCTGTCATTGACCCCTGGTCCCGCGAACTGTCTCTTGATGATCCACTGAATCAGCAGCTCACAGCCAAAAACCAGTGCTCACTCCGGCCTGGATACATAGTAAAGCACAAAAGAAAACAAAGAAGCACCTGGAAATGGCCGTTCCACAGTTATTTAATTGAAAAAAATGAACAGGGTAACAAAAGTAACAAAAAATACACAGGGAAACGTCCCTATTAAAACTATACACCCAATACAGAGATGGCAGTGCAGAAAAAATGAGCTAAATGACAAAAACAGCGGCTAACGCGTTTCGGCGTGAGCCTTACTCATAGCCTCATAAAACACATATAATCAGAAAGATTTAAAAAACTTAGCTCGGAAACTGATTGGAATTTGGGATACACACCCTCTACACAATTAGCCAATCAGTGTCAAACACACGCACACCCACCTCCCCCTAACATTCCTATTTGCTAACTAACAATGCATTGATGCACTTAATTCAAAGACACATGTAAACTGGATTAGAGAAAAAGTAGTATTAATAATAATCGTATGTGTGATTCCCCTAGTTCTCTCCATCACTGAGTGCTCCAATGTCACAATTGGATCGATTCACATTTAACCAGTGCCCCACTAATGTCGGGGAACAGAGGATCAGATATACAAAGTTTGCCGACAGGGTATTGCCACATCGTCACAGAGATCATATGTTCCAGTGCTGGACGGGGCCCGCTGCCGGTACTCAAGAACAGGAAAGCTCCAATTGGTGAGCCGTCAAGAACTCCCCGCCTCTCACTTACCCGGAGTCCGCCCCTGTGATGCACGTCATCACTACAGGTAAACAAACAACCCCGGTGGGCAGCGGTAGACAATCTAAAGCAAACCAATTTAACAGAAAATCAAAATGTCACACTAGTAGGCCTGTGGAAAAGAAAACCTCCTATGTAAATGTGTATATAAATAAATAAAGAGATAGCAGCAATACAATCCCAAATCGGGACAACAATTAATCACAAACTAGCCGCACTCTGTATACACAATTTACCTTAGCTGTATACAGTCTCGAGCCTCATGCTCAATCCGAGCTCCAAGCAAACATCATTTACAACCTGACAGAGTAAATTTACAAAAGATAAACACATAAACGGAACAAAATTGCCCATGTACAATGGACAAGAGCACTTGTATTTCGGGATCAAACCCAACAGGAACAATGCTAAGAAGCCAAAATAGAACAACAAAATGAGAAAAGTAAAATAAAATAAAATGATTCAAAATAAATAATTGGCCTCAATTTCCAAGAAACAAACATAGATAGCAAAAATGCACCAACTGTATGTTCGAAGTACACATACTCCTCCAACACAGGGACATACAAAGAAAGAAATAAGTTAACAGGGGATCATCCCCTTCATGTCTTGTGTACAAAGACATGAAGGGGATGATCCCCTGTTAACTTATTTCAATTTTGTTCCGTTTATGTGTTTATCTTTTGTAAATTTACTCTGTCAGGTTGTAAATGATGTTTGCTTGGAGCTCGGATTGAGCATGAGGCTCGAGACTGTATACAGCTAAGGTAAATTGTGTCTACAGAGTGCGGCTAGTTTGTGATTAATTGTTGTCCCGATTTGGGATTGTATTGCTGCTATCTCTTTATTTATTTATATACACATTTACATAGCAGGTTTTCTTTTCCACAGGCCTACTAGTGTGACATTTTGATTTTCTGTTAAATTGGTCTGCTTTAGATTGTCTACCGCTGCCCACCGGGGTTGTTTGTTTACCTGTAGTGATGACGTGCATCACAGGGGCGGACTCCGGGTAAGTGAGAGGCGGGGAGTTCTTGACGGCTCACCAATTGGAGCTTTCCTGTTCTAGAGTACCGGCAGCGGGCCCCGTCCAGCACTGGAACATATGATTTCTGTGACAATGTGGCAATACGCTGTTGGCAAACTTTGTATATCTGATCCTCTGTTCCCCCGACATTAGTGGGGCACTAGTTAAATGTGAATCGATCCAATTGTGACATGGGAGCACTCAGTGATGGAGAGAACTAGGGGAATCACACATACGATTATTATTAATACTACTTTTTCTCTAATCCAGTTTACATGTGTTTTTGAATTAAGTGCATCAATGCATTGTTAGTTAGCAAATAGGAAGGTTAGGGGGAGGTGGGTGTGCGTGTGTTTGACACTGATTGGCTAATTGTGTAGAGGGTGTGTATCCCAAATTCCAATCAGTTTCCGAGCTAAGTTTTTTAAATCTTTCTGATTATATATGTTTTATGAGGCTATGAGTAAGGCTCACGCCGAAACGCGTTAGCCGCTGTTTTTGTCATTTAGCTCATTTTTGCTGCACTGCCATCTCTGTATTGGGTGTATAGTTTTAATAGGGACGTTTCCCTGTGTATTTTTTGTTACTTTTGTTACCCTGTTCATTTTTTTCAATTAAATAACTGTGGAACGGCCATTTCCAGGTGCTTCTTTGTTTTCTTTTGTCCCTTTTAGTCCCTATATAATATTTCAATATACATAGTAAAAAAATAATTGACATTTTTAAATGCATTTCATTTGTATTGTCTAGATCTTACCACTGATATACAATATAATGACTTTAATTCACTTTTAAAGCGAGGGCAAACTTGATATGTTTGAAGCAGTTTCCCGATGGTCTGTAGATGCATTGAATATTGGGGCCAATGTGACCACACCCACAAAATAGCGTCAACTCTCCCTCAATCTCCTGAGTCTCTAAAACCTAATATGCTGTTGCTTACACTTCTATGTGTGGCACAAAGAATAAGACACTCTTTGCATGTACAGTAGTTTTTCTGTCTAGCTTCCCCAGCAGCAAACTTAGGAATGAATTGATCCGGCCATGTGACCTTTGATTGGCTTTATCATTACGGATGTCTTAAAGTGATTGTCAATCCTAGCGTTTGTGAAACGCTAGAATTGACCATTGGAACAAGTAAAGGGGACTTTCAGTCATGAAGTATAAAATTCTTCATGCTGAAAGCTCCTTTATTTGTTTCAAGCGTTCGCCGCACTGAGCTGCTCAGGCAGCCCACGGCAGAACGCTGTTTTGCTGAGAGGTGACGGCTTGGCACCTGCTGGAATGCACAGCTATTTGCTAAGAGGTGGAAACGTCACCGTGAGCTGCTTGAGTAGTTCAGTGCGGAGAAGGCATGAAACAAATAAAGAAACTTTCAGTATGAAGTATTTTAAACTTCATAACTGAAAGTCCCCTTTATTTGTTCAAATGGTCAATCTTGAGAGCCTGTGCCTGTTCCACAGCATGGATCCTGGAGGGTAAGACCGTTTATATATACACTTTTGCTATACAGGGTCACAGTGTGGCTCCTTTATGCCTTAATAGGATCATGGGTTAATATCTCCTTCAGGGAGATTATTTGAACAGCTAGGGGTTATTTATAACTGCTTTAATGTGAGAGTTTTTGGGCTTATAGACTTTTTTGGCTTGGAACAACCAGGTTTCACTTTAGTTTTTGAGAGTTGCGCAGCTCATAATAGTTTAGCACCCATTTCATAGCAGGGGAAGTCCTGTCCTAAGCACCACGTGACCGGGTGCGTTCTCTTTAATTTTCCTACAATCCTGATGCAATCACTCCTAAGGAGAGCGTTTTCACTGTTGTCTGGGTCTAGGAGGTGGTGAGTGCCCCAGCCATTGGGAATATTAAGGAGCCTTTTTTTTTCCAATAAAAACGTCTTTTGTTTGCCCTTCTGTGGATATATACTTAGCTATGCAGGACACTGATACTACTTTAGAAGGCTCCACTCCTTCTTTACTGATTAATAATTCCTGTTTATATTGTGAGGAGGCAGTGGTTTGCCCGCCTGCTCAATTCTGTTCTATTTGCCTAAGCACTGTTCTAAAGTCTAAGAAGAGAGACAAGCCTGTTAATATTCATAGCGTTATATATTCAGGAGAGAATTAAAGCTCTGATAATTGCTAACTCCTTCATCTGTGACGCAAATATGCAGATTATTCGCTAAATGCAAAGGCTTCTGGCTTTGTGGTCCTAGCCCGCCGGGCTCTCTGATTGAACTCTTGGTCTGCGGATATGACTTCTAAATCCAGGCTCCTTTCTCTTCCCTTCAAGGGGAATATTTTATTCGGTCCAGGGCTGGACTCCATTATTTCTACGGTTAGCGGAGGGAAAGGTGCCTTCCTATCGCAGGATAAGAAGACTAGACCTAAGGAATGGCAATTGTCTAATTTTCGTTCCTTTCGTACTGACAAATCTTAATGACAGCAATCCTCCTCATCCAAGTCCGAGCAGCCCAAGAGTACTTGGAAGCAGACTCAGTCCAAACAGACTAAGACGCCCGCTGTGAACAAATCGTTATGAAGGGGCGGCCCCCGATCCTGGATCGGGTCAAGTAGGGGGCAGACCGTCTGTCTCTTTTTTCAGATGCTTGTTTCTAAGATATACAGGATCCTTGGGTCCTGGAGGTTGTATCTCAGGGATGCCGGATAGGATTCAAATCTCATCCACCCAGGGGCAGAGTCCTACTCTCCAGACTGTCTGCAAGATCAGAAAAGAGGACTGCCTTTTTAGGTTGCTTACGGGATCTCTCCTTTCTAGGAGTAATTGTCCCAGTCCCTACAGCAGAAAGAGGTTTGGGGTTTTATTCAAACCTTTTTGTGGTTCCAAAAAAGGAGGGAACTTTTCGTCCAATTCTGGATGGTGCTTAAACAAGTTTCTGAGTGTTCACTCTTTCAAGATGGAGACAATATGGTTAATTCATCCTCTAGTTCAGGAAGGACAGTTTATGACCACCATAGACCTGAAAGATGCATACCTTCACGTTCCGATACACAGGGATCATTTTCAGTTCCTGAGATTTCGTTTTCTGGACCAGCACTTCCATTTCACAGCTTAATAATTCCTGTTTATATTGTGCTGTGGCCCGCCTGTTCAATTTTGTTCCATTTGCCTAAACACTGTTCTAAAGTCTAAGAACTAAAGTCTAAGAGACAAGCCTGCTAATACAACACCTAGCTACTGCTCCAAGGATATTTACAAAGGTTCTGGGGGCTCTTCTAGCCGTTGCCAGAACACAAGGTATTGCAGTAGCGCCTTACCTGGACGACATCTTGGTACAGGCACCGTCTTTTCGTTTAGCGGGAGAACACTCGGAATCCCTTCTCAGTCTTCTTCGATCACATGATTGGAAGATAAACTTGGAAAAGAGTGCTCTTACTCCAAATACCAGGGTGAATTTCCTAGGGACAATAATAGACTCCATATCCATGAGAATATTTCTAACAGATCAGAGACGTTGCAAGCTAACTTCCACTTGTCTTGCCCTCCAGGCCTCCTTGAGACCCTCAGTGGCTCACTGTATGGAGGTGATTGGATTCATGAATCCTGTATGGACATCATTCCCTTTGCCAGATTCTATCTCACACTTACAACTATGCATGACGTGACAATGGAACAGCGACCATTCAGATCTGTCTCAACAAATTGTGTTGGACAACCTGTCGAGAGACTCGCTGTGGACTCGAGAGGAGTCCTCCCTTCCGATCAATATATTGGAACTCCGGGCAATCTTTAATGCTCTAAAGGCTTGGCCCCTTCTGGGTTCATCCCAGTTTATCAGATTACAATCAGACAATATAACTTTGTTTGCCTACATCAACCATCAGGGGTGAACGAAAAGTTCCTTGGCGATAAGAGAAGTATCTCAGATACAAGAGTGGGCGGAGACTCACAGCTGTACGCTGTCAGCAATCCACATTCCGGGTGTGGACAACTGGGAAGCGGACTTCCTCAGCAGGCAATCCTTTCACCCAGGGGAATGGTCTCCACACCCGAGGTGTTTCCAGAGATATGCAGAGAGTGGGGGACACCGGAGAGAGATCTCATGACATCCCACCTCAATACCAATCTACCCAGGTACGGGTCGAGGTCAAAGGATCCTCAAGCGGAACTGCCCTATCAGTACCATGGAGGTTCAGACTCATATATCTTTTTACTCCATTACCGCTTCTCCCTTGTGTAGTGGCTCGCATCAAGCGGGAGCAAACATCAGTGATTCTGATTGTTCCATCGTGGCCCGTGAAGGAAGTGGTTTGCAAGTCTGGTGGGGATCTCCTCATCTCCTTAGTAGAGGTTACCTTGTCGCAGAGATCTGCTGACACAGGGTCCCTTTGTACATCAAAATCTAGATTCTCTGAGGCTGACTGCGTGGAGATTGAACACTTAGTCTTAGCCAAGAGAGAGTTTTCTGAGAGGGTTATTGACACTCTGATTCAAGCTTGTAAGCCAGTTACTCGTCGTATCTATCATAAAGTGTGGAGGACTTACTTGTACTGGTGTGAAGTGCGTGGCTTTTCCTGGCATAAAGTTACGTACTAAATTAGGGTTCCTCCCTAAGGTGGTGTCAAATCGTAATTTTTAATCAAAAGATTGTTGTTCCTTCTTTGTGTCTTAATCCTTCTTCAGTGAAGGAACGTTTGCTTCATAATCTAGATGTGGTTCAGGACTTGAAGCTTTATCTTCAGGCTACTAAGGAGTTCAGACAATCTTCCTCTTTTTTTCTCATCTATACAGGGTAAGGGACAGAAGGCTACTACAACTTCCCTATCTTTCTGGTTGAGGAGTATCATCCACTTAGCTTACGAGACAGCGGGTCAACAGCCTCCTGAGAGGATAACGGCTCATTCCACTAGAGCAGTGGCTTCCTCCTGTTATTTTAAGAACAAAGCTTCTATGGATCAGATTTGTAAGGCAGCTACCTGGTCCTCCTTACACACTTTTTCTACATTTTACAAGTTTGATGTGTTTGCTTCGGCTGAAGTAGCTTTCGGGAGAAAAGTTTTGCAGGCTGTGGTGCCCTCAGAATAGGGTCCGCTTCTCTTTTGTTCCCTCCCGTTATTCCTTCAGTGTCCTCTGGAGCTTGGGTATAGTTCTCCCAACAGTAAGGAATAAAGTCATGGACTCTCCCTGCCTTATGGAAGGAAAACATAATTTATGCTTACCAGATAAATTCCTTTCCTTCCTGGCAGGAAGAGTCCATGACCCAGCATGTAATTTATTGTGTTGGAAGGCTCCCTTTTTATATTATTTCTTCTGGCACTTTTATACCCTTATGTTTCTCCTACTTTTCCTTGTTCCCTCGGCAGAATGACTGGGGGGACAGGGGAAGTGGGAGGGATATTTAAGCCTTTGGCTGGGGTGTCTTTGTCTCCTCCTGGTGGCCAGGTGATGTATTTCCCAAAAGTAAGGAATTAAGTTGTTAGCTCTCCCTGCCAGGAAGGAAAGGAATTTATCTGGTAAGCATAAATTATGTTTTTGTTGAAAAGCAGGGGCCTGAGCTCAGGGGCGTTCATGTGTCTGGAGTGCTATATGACAGCAGCTTTACAAGAATGTTATACATTTGCAAGAGAACAAGATGAAAGTATTATTTCCTGCATGTAATTCCCCAGACACCTATGTATCTCTTCAACAAAGAATAACATAGGAACAAAGCAAATTCCTAATAGAGGAAATTGGAAACTTTTTAAAATGTGTATTCTCTGCCTGAATCACAAAAGAAAATTTTTGGGTTTCATATCCTTTAAAGCTATTGACTGCTTTAGCCAGCGCATGAGCTCGCTACATTTATTTTAACTGCACAATTAATCAGCGAGCCCCTCTAGTCATGCATGTCGCCATGTTGAAACCTAGCTTTCACTGCATTCCACTGACGAGTTGCACATTGGTAGCAACTTTCAGATACAGTGTAACTAGGGTTGCCACCTCAGCCATGTTTTCCTGGACACTTATGAGTTACACAAGCAGCAGGGTGTGCAGGGAGGAACATGTATTGTGTTTCTGGACAGCACTATACATATTCCTCCCTGCACACCCTGCAGCATGTGTAACTTATAAGTGTTCTGTATTTTAAGGGACAGGTGGCAACCCTAAGTGTAACCTAGGTTTCAAAATAGTGGCACCCATTATTAGAGGAAGGTGCATGAAATACATTTATTGTTAAATGTCTGTTTAATTAGTGCAAGGGTTGACATATGAACTTAATGTCACAAAACATTGACCCGAGATGAGATGGAACTATGATTACTTATGCAGTGTCAGCTGTAATAATGTCTTGCTATTGCTTCATTCAGATTCCCAAAATCCACTGGGACCTGAGTACCCCACGTGTGCTTGTGATGGAATACTTGGAAGGGGGGCAGGTCAATGACAAAGAATACATGGAGCGGAACAGAATTGATGTGGATCAGGTGAGGGTGGATGATCTACATCTAAAAAAGAGATCTGTGAAGGTCTTGAAAGTTTATGAAATACAATATCCTGATGTTGTTGGCCCATTAAAAGATATCATAATCTACTAAATGGAACATTCCCTGTGGGACCAATACGACAATAGCACTTTTTCTATTGAGATAGTGTGTGTGGGAGAGTGTATGTGTGTATGAGAGACAGAGTGTATGTGTGTGTGAGAGAGAGTGTGTGTGAGAGAGAGTGTGTGTGTATGTATGTGACAGAGTGAGTGTGTGAGACAGAGACAGAGTGTGTGTGTAAGAGAGACAGTGTGTGTGTGAGATTTGTGTGTGTTTGTGTGAGAGAAAGAGAGTGTGTGAGTCTGTGTATATGTAAGAGAGACAGAGTGTGTGTATGAGACAGAGAGAGAGTGTGTGTAAGAGAGACAGAGTGTGTATGTGAGAGTGTGTATGTGTGTGTGAGAGTGTGTGTTTGTGTGTGTGTGAGAGAAAGAGAGAGAGTGTGTGTGTGTGTGTAAAAAAAACCCAGAGTATGTGTGTATGTGTGTGTGAGAGAGAGACGGAGTCTGTGTGTGTAAAAGAGACAGAGGGGCCTATTTATTATGGTGCGAGCGGACTTGATCCGATATAGTGGATCATGTCCGCTGCACATCTATAAATGCTGACAGCATACTCGCTCGGCATTTATCATTGCACCAACAGTTCTTGTGAACTGCTGGTGCAATACCGCCCCCTGCAGATTGGCCGCTAGCAGTCGGTGTCAATCAACCCAATCGTATTTGATCGGGTTGATTTCTGTCCGCGGCCTCAGAGCAGGCGGACAGGTTATGGAGTAGCGGTCTTTAGACCGCTGCTTCATAACTTCTGTTTCCAGCGAGCCAAACACGGACCATGATAAATACTGTATGCCCCAGAGTGTGTGCATGTGAGAGAGAGGGAGTCTGTGTGTGTAAGAGAGACAGAGAGTGTGTGTATGTGTGTGAGAGTGTGTATGTGAGACGGAGAGAGAGGGAGGCTGTGTGTATGTGTATCTCCCTGACTGTGTCTGTATGTGTGTTTATTCTTGCCTTAAAGGGGCAGTTTACTCAAAAATGTTCTCCCCTTTATTTTCTTCCCAAGGATCCACTTTACCTGCTGGAGTGTATTAAATTGTTTACAAGTATTTCCATTAGCCTTATATTAGCATTTGAAATACTTTATTTAGCCTGTGGTATCTCCACCCATCCTGAAAGTTTTTGGCCTCAAGGACAAGCTGTGTTAACACAGCCAGTAGAAGAAATTACACTCCCAGTGGGGTATAGAAGAGATAAGGTAATAAAATGTTAATTTTCCATTGTTCTCACAAAGTATTGGTCTTTGGTTTATGGACAGATATAAAATAAAGAAGCAGGTATATGTACACAATGTGATAAAGTAATGAGATCTGATTATACCTGCAAGCTCAACCCATTTTATTAGGTTGTGGCTTCAAAACACAAAATCAGCTAAATCATAGACACAAATAAACATTAAAAAGCAAGTTTCATACATTTTATTTTCTGCAACTGGTAAAAAAAGTAATTGGAAACACATTAAGGGAAAAACAATTGTATAGTATACTGTCCCTTTAACTTGCTGCCATCTGAATAGACTTCTCATTTTAGGTAAGATTATATTTTTATATCATGTATAAGTTTCTAAGTATATAGTGTTTTATTTGTAGCATAGTATAATAGAAGAATAAAATGGCGTATTACAATTTTATGTATGGCATTGTGAAAATCTGGAGTTGAAAAAGTGGGTTAGTAAGAATTTTCAAGTTATTAGTAGCACTTGGTCATATTTTTCAACCCCCCTGCATAATGACTGCTCCCATAATGACTGCTCCTTCCTCTGTCCAGGCCCACCCACTGATCAACTGTCCCTGCCTATAGAACAACCAGTCCCTCCCATATATAGCCCCGTCCCTCCTGCCATGGCCCTGCCCCCCCATAATTATTTTCTGGAGACATCTCTGCAATCCAGTTTGTGAAGTATATTGTCTGGTCTTGCATAGACTCAGTAAGCCCACCCCGCTCATTTACAGGCCACCCAACCTGACACCAGGGATAGCATAGACTCTGTAAGCCGTCTCCGCTCATTCAACGGCCACCCAACCTGATACCAGGGATTTCATAGACTCTGTAAGCCCACCCCGCTCCTTCACACCTCTGCAATCCAGTTTGTGAAGTATATTGTCTGGTCTTGCATAGACTCAGTAAGCCCACCCCGCTCATTTACAGGCCACCCAACCTGAAACCAGGGATTTCATAGACTCAGTAAGCCCACCCCGCTCATTTACAGGCCACCCAACCTGAAACCAGGGATTTCATAGACTCTGTAAGCCCACTCTCTCATTTACAGGCCACCCAACCTGAAACCAGGGATTACATAGACTCAGTAAACCCACCCCGCTCATTTACAGGCCACCCAACCTGAAACCAGGGATTACATAGACTCAGTAAGCCCACCCCGCTCATTTACAGGCCATCCAACCTGACACCAGGGATAGCATAGACTCTGTAAGCCCACCCCACTCATTTACAGGCCACCCAACCTGAAACCAGGGATTTCATAGACTCTGTAAGCCCACCCCGCTCATTTACAGGCCACCCAACCTGACACCAGGGATAGCATAGACTCTGTAAGCCCACCCTCTCATTTACAGGCCACCCAACCTGAAACCAGGGATTACATAGACTCAGTAAGCCCACCCCGCTCATTTACAGGCCACCCAACCTGACACCAGGGATAACATAGACTCTGTAAGCCGTCTCCGCTCATTCAAAGGCCACTTAACCTGACACCAGGGATTTCATAGACTCTGTAAGCCCACCCCGCTCCTTCACAGGCCACCCAACCTGACACCAGGGATAGTATAGACTCTGTAAGCCATCTCCGCTCATTCAAAGGCAACTCAACCTCGCTCTACCTGCAGCTTGCCCAATCCCGCGGAACACCCGTGACTACACCCCTGTTAGTCACAGCTCAACCCACATAACCCCTACAGTTAATCCCTCACACAGCTTAGACCTTTCAGCCCTGTTGGAAGGCAAATCAATACTGGATCAATCAGCTGCCCTGCTTTGATTTCACTTTTGCTTTAAAGGAGATCTGTGAAACCCTATGAAAAGCCTGTAATACCCCTGTTTCTCTTTGTGTATTTAACAAGCTTTTCCCATTATATTGTAGACATAATTGAAGTAATTTTACTAATTCCTATGAACTTATTTACAGTGTTTTCTCTTGAAAGCTCTGATGGCTTTAAATGAGAGCCAATGAGCATATGGCAGTTTGAATTAACTCAAATAAACAGATTTGTGGTGTTTTAAAGGGACATATTAAAGCAGAAAGGACTTGCTCTCGTTCATTAGCGCATGCATTACTCATCCTAACTTACAATAGGCTAGATCAGGGGTCATCATTTGTGGGCCTCCAGAGGTTTTGGAAATACATTTCCCATGATGATCACCCTACATTTCAGCTGGTTGAACATCATGGGGAATGTAGTTCCAAAACAGTGCATAAAAATGCAAGTGTTATGACGTGCTAATTTTGCTTGAGCATTACCCATAATGCTTTCATATTTATAAGTAAATGTGGCATTTTTTGTGCCTCATTTTAATTTAAGACTGGTGCACATTAAAAACTGCTGTTAACACTAATAACCCCTGAGCCCCCAGACCCCCACCTAACCTTTTAACTGCTAAAACCCCTATCATTATAGTCCCCTATACTGCCAGCTTCCTATAGCAATGATTCCCTAACTGCTAAGAACCCTGCCACCCCTAAACCATCACACTGCACCCAAATTAATCCTTTAACCACTAAGAACCTTACCATTCTTAACCCCTAAGTGTCGGACTCCTAAACACTATTAACTACTGCAACCTCTATCTCTGCTACCCCTAAACTGACAGTCCCTCACCTCATTTAACCCCTTACCTCTAAGAACCCTAAACTGTCAGAACCCCACCACAATTAAACTTGTAATCACTAGTAAGATGCCTATTAAACTGCCATTTCAATAAGCCATCAACTGCTAACCCCCACAACAAGGGACTCTCACCCTAAGACCCCCCAAAAAACTCCCATTTTCCTTTTTAATATAGAGGGGTTCAAGGTGTATTTCTATTGACTGATGCAAACCATCCAATATCACAGGGCATTGATCATGTTGGGTGGTTGAGCAGTTAGAGATTTATTGAGGTGGGAGTCTGATAAGATAGGAGGTTAACTGCAGTGGGGGGTTAATGGTGGTTAGGGGTTAATAGCAACTGTGGGAACTGATGTGTTCTGGTTCATTTCTGGCTTTTTCCTGTTAATATAGAGGTGTTCCTGGTGTATTTGTATTCCTATTTACTGTCATTGGTCCTGTTGGCTGATTTAGCAGGAGGGATCGTAACAATTAGGGATTGTGGTGGGAGTTATGTTAGTTTAGGATAGTGGTTAATAGTGGTTAACTGAAGTGGGTGTTTTTGTCAGTTAGGGGTTAATAGCAGTAGGGGTCTAAACAGGTAAAGGGTTAGCTGGAGCTTGGGTTTAAATAACGGTAGGTGGCATAGCAGGTAAGGGGTTAACTGAATTGGCAGTTATAGGCGGTTAGGGTTTAATAGTAGTAGGGTTGTTAGTAGGTAAGGGGTTAACTGAAGCAGCAGTTATTGGCGGTTAGGGTTTAATAGCGGTAGGGTTGTTAGCGGTTAAGGGGTTAACTGAAGCGGTGGTTATTGTCGGTTACGGTTTAATAGCGGTAGGGTCTTAGCAGGTAAGGAGTTTACTGAAGCGGCGTTTAGGGTTTAATAGCGGTAGGGTTGTTAGCAGGTAAGGGTTAACTGGAGCAGCGATTGTTGTCGGTTACAGTTTAATAGCGGTAGGGTTGTTATGCTGGTAAAGGGTTATCTGAAGCGGCGGTTATTGGCGGTTACGGTTTAATAGCGTAAGGGTCTTAGAAGGTAAGGGGTTAACTGAAGCGACTGTTAGGGTTTAATAGCGGTGGGTTGTTAGCAGGTAAGGGTTAACTGAAGTGGTGGTTACTGCCGGTTAGGGACAGTCTAGTCCAAAACAAACTTTCATTATTCAGATAGGACATCTATCACCAATTTTGCTTTGTTCTCTTGGTATCCTTAGTTAAAAGCTAAACCTAGGAGGTTCATATGCTAATTCCGAAGCCCTTGAAGGCCGCCTCTCATCTCAGGGCATTTTGACTTTTTTCACCACTAGAGGGTGTTAGTTCATGTGTTTCATATAGATAACACTGTGCTCACACACATGGAGTTCCTAGGAGGCAGCACTGATTGGCTAAAATGCAAGTCTGTAAAAAGCACTGAGATAAGGGGGCAGTCTGCAGAGTGTTAGATACAAGGTAATCACAGAGGTAAAAAGTGTATTAATATAACTGTGTTGGTTATGCAAAACTAGGGAATGGATACTAAAGGAATTATCTATCTTTTAAAACAATAACTATCCTGGTGTAGACTGTCCCTTTAATAGCGGTAGGGTTGTTAGCAGGTAAGGGGTTGACTGAGGCGGTGGTTAGGGGTTAATATCGGTAGGGTTATTAGCAGGTAAGGGGTTAACTTAAGCGGTAGTTATTCGCGGTTAGGGTTTATTATCTGTAGAGTTATTGCTTATGGTAACAGTTGGTATTGAACTTGATTATAGAGTGCTAATTAGCTGCCACGTTATCAATAATGTGTCATTTATCCGTATGGGTTCGTCCTATAAAAATGTCCTTTTATGTGATCTAAATATATGTAATGAATTAAAGCAACTGCTGCTATGCTAGATTACGAGTTTTGAGCGCTATAGGGAAATTAATGACCGCCACAAAAGCAGTGGTATTTCACCTCCCTATAGCGCTGCTATTACAGGTTTTGATATGGTTGCGTTCAGCTCCATACCTACATTACACTTATTAACCCCTAATCTGCTGCCCCTAATGTCACCGCCACTATACTAAAGTTATTATCCCCTAAACCTCTGGCCTCCAACATCACTAACACTAAATATATTAACCCCTAAACCTAACGTAATCCTAAACCTAACCCTAATGTAACCCTAAGTCTAACCCTAACCCCCCCTAACTTAATAATTAAAATAAATCTAAATTAAACTTACAATTATTACCTAAATAATTCCTATTTAAAACTAAATACTTACCTGTAAAAAAAAACCTAAGCTATCTACAATATAACTAATAGTTACATTGTAGCTATCTTAGATTTTATTGTTATTTCACAGGTAAGTTTGTATTTATTTTAACTAGGTAGACCAGTTCGTAAATAGTTATTAACTATTTACCAGCTACCTAGCTAAAATAAATACAAATTTACCTGTAAAATAAAACCTAACCTGCCTAACATTACAATAAAATAAATTAAATTAAGAAAATACAATTATCTAAATTACAAAAAACAAACAAACACTAAATTACACAAAATAAAAAATGAAATTCTCAAAAATAGAAACGAATTACTCCTAATCTAATATCCCTATTAAAATAAAAATAAAAATCCAAAATAAAAAACCATAACCTACACTAAACTGCCAATAGCCCTTAAAAGGGCCTTTTGCGGGGCATTGCCCCAAAGAAATCTCTCTTTTACCTGTAAAAAAAATACAAACAACCCCCAACAGTAAAACCCACCACCCACACAACCAAACCCCCCAAATAAAAACCTATCTAAATAAACCTAAGCTAACCATTGCCTTGAAAAGGGCATTTGGATGGGCATTGCCCTTAAAAGGGCATTTAGCTCTTTTACATTGCCCAAAACCCTACTCTAAAAATAAAACCCACCCAATAAACCCTTAAAAAAAGCTAAAACTAACCCCCGACGATCCACTTATAGTTTTTGAAGACCGGACATCCATCCTCATCCAGGCGGCAGAAGTCTTCATCCAAGCAGGCAGAAGTCTTCATCCAGACGGCATCTTCTATCTTCATCCATCCGGCGCAGAGCGGGTCCATCTTCAAGACATCGGGTGCGGAGCATCCTCTTGTTTCGATGGTCGCTGAAGAATGAAGTTTCCCTTTAAGTGACGTCATCCAAGATGACGTCCCTTACATTCCGATTGGCTGATAGAATTCTATCAGCCAATAGGAATTAAAGGTGAAAAAAATCCTATTGACTGTTGCAATCAGCCAATAGGATTGAGCTTTCATCCTATTGGCGGATCCAATTCGCCAATAGGCTTGAGCCCGCATTCTATTGGCTATTAAAATCAGTCAATAGGTTTGGTTGTGTGGGTGGTGGGTTTTACTGTTGGGGGGTTGTTTGTATTTTTTTTTACAGGTAAAAGAGCTGATTTCTTTGGGGCAATGCCCCGCAAAAGGCCCTTTTAAGGGCCATTGGCAGTTTAGTGTAGGCTAGTTTTTTTTTTATTTTTATAGGGCTATTAGATTAGGAGTAATTCGTTTTTTATTTTGGTTAATTATTTTTTTGTTTTGTGTAATTTAGTGTTTATTTTTTTTTGTAATTTAGATAATTGTATTTGATTAATTTAATTTTTTTATTTTATTGTAATGTTAGGTTTTAGTGTAAGGCAGGTTAGGTTTTATTTTACAGGTAAGTTTGCATTTATTTTAACTAGGTAGTTAGTAAATAGTTAATAACTATTTACTAACTAGTCTACCTAGTTAAAATAAATACAAACTTACCTGTGAAATAAAAATAAAACCTAAGATAGCTACAATGTAAATATTATTATTTAGATTTATTTTAATTATATTTGTTAGGGGGTGTTAGGGTTAGACTTAGGCATAGGGTTACGTTAGGGGTTAATATACTTATATAGTGATGCGGGATGGCGGCGGTTTCGGGGTTAATAGATTTATTATAGCGGGGTGTGAGCGGATGGCAGATTAGTGGTTAATAATATTTAAATAGTGTTTGCGATGTGGGAGGGCAGCGGTTTTAGGGTAAATAAGTAAATAAGTTTATTATAGTGGCGACGATGTCGGAGAGTGGCGGAATAGAGGTTAATACATTTTTTAAGTGGCGGCGATGTCTGAACGGAAGATTAGGGGTTAATCATTTTAGTGTTTGCGATGCGGGAGGGCCTCGGTTTAGGGGTTAATAGGTAGTTTATGGGTGTTAGTGTACTTTTTAACACTTTAGTTATGAGTTTTATGCTACAGCTTTGTAACGTAAAACTCATAACTACTGAGTTTAGATGGCGGTGCGAATCTTGTGGTTATAGAGTATACCGCTCACATTTTGGCCTCCCAGGCAAACTTGTAATACCGACGCTATGAAAGTCCCATTGAAAAAGGACTTTTTTAAAGGTGCGGTACAAGACTTGTAATAGCGGCATTAGGGAAAAAGTATTCTTATGAAGTATAACGCTGCTTTTTCACTCATAACGCAAAACTCGTAATCTAGCTGTATGTTTTTTAGGGGACCATGCTTGTTTTACATTTTTTGTTCTAGATCTAATACGGTGTAATTATACTGTATATAGTTTCTCTCTCATAGCGATCATTGTTTCTGATAAAGGATTATCCGCAGCTATAGGAATCAGGTTATGCTGGGGTGGGTTCCCATCATTGTGGGGTCCTGTTTTCCTTGCAATAGAGTGTGAAGGCTGTGAGACTTTTAATCCCACCAGGACTGCAAGCTCCACTCGCACAACAACTCAGCAGAGCTATAATTAATACTTTGATATGGCTTAATATAAGGGTTTACCAGAAGTCTCTTACAATGCATTGCTGTGCCTCTGGCATCTCCTAAGTGCTTTGCACAGCAGTTAACCCCTTGTCTACCAAGGAGGGGGCAAAGAATTGCTGCACAGCGTGTTGCAGACCACAAGAGTACAAATCACTACCCGGCAGCAATGAAATTATAACTGGGATGATTCTCTACAATAAAATGCGGGAATGCAACATGTTGATCACAAAGCTACATATTTTATGATTCAGAGAGAGCAAGCAATTTTAAGAGACTTTTCAATGTAGTTCGGTTACCAAGTTTTCTTGGTATCCTTTGTTGAAGAGCATACCTAGGTAGGCTCAGAGGCAGCAATAAACTACTGGGAGCTAGATGGCAATTGGTGGCAGCACATATATGCCTATTGCCAGCTAGCTCCCAGTAGCGCATTACTGCTCCTTCAACAAAGAGTACCAAGAGACTGAAGCAAATTTGAAAGTTGTTCAAAATGTAATGTTCTTTCTGAATCATGGAAAAAAGAAAACATTTTGGTTCCATGTCCCTTTAACTTTATGTTTAACCCCAATTTAAAGAGGCTAAACACATAGGGCTAGATTACAAGTGGTGCACTAACGTTAGCTTGTGCGCGAAATTGCAATTTATTATAAGTTGAAAATAAACGCAACTGAACAAGTGCAAACTACATTTGCGCTCATCAGTTTAGCACAACTGAAGACCTTGTGTAAAGGGTAATAGCAAAATTAGAAGTTGCAATAAACACAACATAGCAAACAAATGTCACCAACACCAATGAATAGCTTATAAAACTTTTATTGGATATACATAAAAAGCAAAGTTTCGGGGCTTAACCCCTTAGTCATGCTAAACAAGCATGACTAAGGGGTTAAGCCCCGAAACGTCGCTTTTTATCTATATCCAATAAAAGTTTATAAGCTATTCATCGGTGTTGGTGACATTTGTTTGCTATATGGATACTTGGGGTGTATGCAGTTAACCACTGTCACTCGTGCACTGACATCTACAGTAGTGCTGATATCCCATGGAAACTGAACTTTCAATAAACACAACATAAATACATTAAAATAAAGTGTTAAACTGTAAATATTTTACATTCCAATGTTCTCATAATGAAAAGGAAAATGTTCTATGTATTTTAAAAAGATATATATATTTAAAGATAAATAGAACTTTCTTCTATGTGACGGACACTGGAATGTAAAATATTCATAACTACCTTTGGGTTAGCGCTGTAGGTTAACTCTTGTCGGATTAGCATGTGAGCGATAAGTGTTAGTTTATTTTTTTATTTGCAGCTTCCATGGAACATTTAACTTTCAACTTGTACTATGTGTGCTAATCCGCACGTTGCAAGTTTACTTCTAGTGGCCTTTGTTTGCGAGCGAAAGTGCTAAATAGTGCGCCACTTGTAATCGGTCCCAAAGTTAGACCATTTTATTACGGCATTGGTTCTGTTTGCAGTGCGCTAGTCATGTACAAAGTCACTACCTTACAAATTCAGGTCAGCTGTGCACCCCTAGAACTGCCACTGGGTAATAAGTCTGGTGTACAGCTCAGCTAATAACGTACGTCTTGTACTTCAGGGAACCTTATGACATGTAAGGAGTGCTGGAAAACATAAACCATGAATAGAATTAGGTAAACTGTTCATTGTGGCGTTCATTTACATAGGCAGACAAGTGAGGATGTGTTTTTAAATGTTTAATTATGCATAATTTAAAAACTTTGCAATAAACTGTCATTTATTTTGCCTGTATTTTCTGCTATTTAACTTTAAAAAACCGTAGTCTTTCCACTGTGTGAAGTGCGTTCCATGTAATGCAGATCCCTGATATTCCTATATGCAGTACGGTGATTGGTTGATATGAGCAGGAACTTGTTTATAGATTTTTCTAATTGGTCGTAGCATAGAAAGTTAGATAAATATCATTAAGGGGGTGTATCCTGGGCTTGCCAAACATTGAAGGGGGTAAAATGCTTTTAAAAGATTCAGTTTTCATACAGATTTTAAGCAGTGCAGTGATGTTTCTGATGCATATATAAAAATGACTTAAAGGGACACTGAACCCAAATTTTTTATGTCATGATTCAGATAGAGTATGAAATTTTAAGCAACTTTCTAATTTACTCCTTTTATCAAATTTTCTTCATTCTCTTGCCATCTCTATTTTAAAAGCAGGAATATAAATCTTAGCAGCCAGCCCATTTTAGGCTCAGCACCATGGATAGCGCTTGCTTTTGGAGGCTTTCATCTACCCACCAATAAGCAAGCATAACCCAGGTTCTCAACCAAAAATGGTCCGGCTCCTATGCATCACATTACTGCTTTTTAAATAAAGATAGCAAGAGAACGAAGACAAATTGATAATAGGAGTAAATTAGAAAGTTGCTTAAAATTGCATGCTCTATCTGAATCGTGAAAGAAAAAAATGGGTTTAGTGTCCCTTTAAATGTTCCATTTAAATGTCCTAATCGTGCACATAAGATTCATAATGACACACTTTTTAGCTAAATCAGCTTTAAATATGAATTCCTTTCCCTTGTGTTCACTGCAGATTTGGAAACTACAGGGAATAAAAAAATCAAAGGCAAAAAATGGCTCATTTTGCTTTCATTTGCTTTTCTCTTCTTTTACTTCTTTTTTTTTACTAACTGTACTTTTAACTAACGTAATCTACAGCACAATCATTTTCTAGAAGTATAAAAACAGAGGGGAGCAAGCACGTGGCACAAACACTGTTGTTTATACCGCTAGGCCATCGGTATGGATATGTGGTTTTTTTGGTTTTGTTTTAATCTTACCGGCAGCCATCACCGTTGAAATAAAAATAAAATGACTTTCCACCTCCCTCCAGTATCGCGTGGTCTGATATGCTGCTGCGCTACTCAGAGCGAGAAGGTGCACGGTGGGGAAACGATTGTATCTACATGCAACTCAACTCATGGCATACAGAGAGCTTTAACAAACATATCCACATATCCAGAAACTAAATATCCCAGGAAGCATCTGTTCTTGCCTTCCTTTGTGCCTTCCTATTAGCCCGCCTCTTCCCTTTACCAATGTTCTTTGCATAATCAAGCAGGATCTCTAAACCCAGTTAGTAGATCTAATCAGGCTTATTTGTCTCACTCTAAACCATTACCTGCTTTTTTCAGGGTCAATTACCTGATTTGGTCCTTTATAGTCTGGTTACTTTATCCTTAACACACATAGCTGTAAAAAGCTGACTAGAAAATATCACCTGAATATATCTATGTAAAAATGGCCACATCCTATTGTAAGGGGACTTTAAGCAGCCAATGAGGATGCTAGTCCCGGGACCTGTAAGTGAGCGTGCATTTGGCAACCAGACGTGGACTCTTTGCTCCAAGTGCTTAGAGGAATATGGCTGCACCTCACTGACAAGGCCCAAAGAAGGCGGAAATGATCATCTGGGGTTACCATGTTCCTCGTTTCGGGGAGGATTGGCTGTTATTTTGGGGCTGGACTGATCTTGTTAGGCGGGTTAAGACTGATTTTATTTCAAATTTCTCCTCTGTGAAAAACACAATTGAGCTAAAAGAGACTGTTCCTAGGAGCTAAATCGTCATAGAACAAGTTATTGAGCTGTTGTCCATTACTGGTAGAGCGATTCTCTTCCTGTGTGAAAAGATTTAGGGACCGATTTATCATAGTGTGAGTGGACATGATCCACTGTAGCAGATCATGTCCGCCTCACATCGATAAATGCTGATAGCATACGCTGTCGATATTTATCATTGCACAAGCATGCCGCCCCTGCACATTCGCAGCCAATCAGCCGCTAGCAGGGGGTGTCAAACAACCCGATCGTATCTGTTTGGGCTGATTACTGTCTGCCGCCTCAGAGGTGGCGGACGAATTAAGGAGCAGCGGTCTTATGACCGCTGCTTCTTAACTCCTGTTTCAAACGAGCCTGAAGGCTCTCGCGGAAAACAGATGCATATGGGGCTTGATAAATCGGCCCCTTACAGTCTTCTGATTTGGGTTGACGGTTCTTGTAATTCATTGTTATCAAGCATTGTCCAAGTCTGTTTTCTTCTTAGACATCAGTATAAGCTCCTTACAGATGATGCTCACTGCTTTGGTTTGAACTCTGGTCATAAATCCTCGTATGTTTCAAGTGGTGTTACAATGATTATGAGAGAAAACACATTTTTATATTCATCATTAAACAGGAAAAATCATGTCTCTGAAATAGCTTTCCTTTGTGTTTCCTCTTTTACCCTTCAGCTGGCTAAACATTAAAGGGACATTGTACACTAGATTTTTCTTTGCATAAATGTTTTGTAGAGGATCCATTTATATAGCCCATCTAGGGGGTGTTTTTGTAACAATGTATAGTTTTGCTTATTTTTAAATAACATTCACCTAGATTACGAGTTTTGCGCTATACCGGGTGCGTAAAGAACGCAATAAAAGGAGCGGTATCGCACTTTCCATAGCGCTGCCATTATGAGTTACTGAAAAACCTCCTTTTGCTGTGCGTTATGGTGCGTTAAGCTCCATACCGCACAAAAGCCAAGGGCTGAGTTTACCAGCTTGTGCACGCTTTTCCCCATAGACATCAATGGGGAGAGAGTGTTAGAAAAAAACTAACACCTGCGATTGCGGAATGGCAAATCGCCGTAACGCAGTCCCATTGATGTCTATGGGGGAAAGAAAGTTACGTTTAAACCTAACACCCTAATCCACCACTCCCCGACATCGCCAACACTAATAAAAGTTATTAACCCCTGTTCCGCCGCTCCCTGACATCGCTGACACTAATAAAAGTTATTACCTCCTAATCTGCCACTTCCGACATTGCCGTCACTAAATAAACCTATTAAGCCCTAAACCGCAGGCCCCCACATCATAACTAATAAACTAAACAAAAAGAGGAAAATTGTGAATGGATTTTTGCTAATTTAGAGTTGCTTAAAGTGCTCAAGTAACAGAACACTTAGTACCCACTTCTATATAAGTGGAATCTAAAAAACTGGTGCAGACCCATTTAGTTAGTATTATATAAAATGAGAAGAAGAAAAGAGGTTTATGATATAACCTCTTAAAAGACTGGGAATTCTGCACTCTTTTACAAAAAATAATCAAAGCAACAAAAAGTGCAGTTTAGAAAGAAGGTTTTTAATTCACGCACCTCGCCGGGTGCCGATACAGCAAAAAAATCAACAGATAGAAATACACAAACAACCTGTACCTAAAAGGTTAAAAAAGTGCATACATGTACGGCACTAAAATAGGACCGGTCCAGGTGACTAAGTAACGCTAGTGATGAAGGAACCAACAAAATAAATACATATACCATAAGCAAATAACCCACACAAGTTAATATATGGAATATATGAGAAACCAGCAATACATGCCACAGACAGTAGTTTTAGTAAACTGTGTTACCCGAGTATTCTCATATATGCAATATAAGATATATGTACACAGTATAATGCAATGCAACAACAGATGATAAATGTATCAGAATATTGCTACAATAATAGCTACAATGGGTAGCCACTGTAACGATGATATGCAAAGTCCCAATGTTGCTGGTATGACTGTTCCAGTAATATGCATATACTGACCAAGTAGTGAGTTCTGTTAGAGCTATAAATAAGCTGTAAAAAGTAAAGCGATAGAGTCATTTAGTGAGCCAAAGCAAGTAGTTATGAGCAAAAGTCAAGCGGCACATACGGAGACATGCAATGCAGCAAGCAGGAGCAAAGAAGTAAGCTAGCAGCTGAGCAATCAAGCGGTTATGCAGGAGGACTTTAAATCAATAAACAAAGCCCTCTGTCAACTGCAACCACTTCAGCTTGTAACTTCATGATGTTACAACAAGAATATGTAAATATATGGCACTTATCAGAGATGTAGGAGAACGCCGGGTATGGACATCCGGGTCCCTCTGTCAACTACACCTGTGGGCGCCCTTCTCGTCTTGTCTTTTTCCAGAATCGCTTAACTTTTTTCTTTCTCCAAATCGATCTGTTTGAACTCCAATGCACCAATTGAAGTGCTCGCATAAGGATCCAGACTCCAAAGTTTGCTTAACACAAAGCTAATGGCTCACCACGGCATACCGCTCTGTTCCATTCAGCAACGCTGCGTCTCAGATCACGTGGAACCGGTCAGCCAATGCCGACGCACGTTTCACCCCCACGTCACAGGAGAGATGGGGCTTCCTCAGGGCTGTATGATCTAGCGTGTGTTGGTTCTACCTTTAAATCAAACTAACTCCGCCCATATGGGAGGTGAAAATATTCTAACATATACAGTTTTAAATATGAATTCAAAACACTCATCCTCTTTCAACAATTAGTAACTATGAGAACGAATACACAGGTTATAGAATCTCAAGTATTACTATATGGCTATGTAGTTAGTGTTTTCTTAACATCACTGTAACATTTTATGTTACCAACTTTACAAAAAACACGCCATATCCAGTCTTTCATTCATACCTTTGGGGCCAATGGTAGAGAGGTTGAAAATCCACCTACATTCCTTCTGCAGTAGGACTTTATCATTATCACCCCCTCTACCATTGTTGATCCATTTATCTATGCCCAGCACTCTCATGCAATCAGGGCTGCTGTTGTGGAAGGACTCAAAATGCCTAGCCACACTACTGTTTTTCACCTTGTTCTTTATGTCATCCCTGTGCTCAAGGATTCTGTCTTTTAATATTCTCTTGGTTTTTCCTACATAGAAAGAAGGACAATCACAGTTTAGCAAATATACCACTCCTTCAGTGTTACAGTTGAAGAAGAATTTAAGTTTATAAACTTTTTCTGTGCAAGCCGAGAAAACTTTAGTTTTTAACATGAATCTGCACGCCACACATTTCTTACATGGGAAATTTCCCACTAATTTTTGTCTAGATAGCCAATTAGTTTGTGGAGTGACAAACTTGCTTTGTACAAATTTATCCCTTAAATTAGGGGCTCTTTTTGCCGTGAGTGATGGAAAAGGCCCAATTTCTTTGGCCACATTTTCATCATTCAACAGAATTTTCCAATTGTTATGAATGATACGTTTGATTCCATTCCAGTGACAGTTATACCTAGTCACTAGTCTAATGGAACCTGTATTCTCTTTCTCCTTCGGATAGAGGAGGGATTCTCTATCAGTTTCTTTCGCAAAAGTATAGGCATTTTTTAGAATTCTCTTTGGATATCCTCTCGCCCTAAACCTCTCTGTCATACAAGCTGCATGTTTGTCAAATTTAACGCGAGACAAACAATTTCGTCGAAGGCTTAAATATTGACCCTTAGGGATCCCTTTTACTAGATGGAATGGATGGTGGCTTTGCGCTAGGAGGATGCTATTCGTAGCAGTCTCCTTACGGTAATTTTCAGTTCTAAGTATGTCTTGTTCAACTCGTATGTCAAGATCAAGGAAAGACAGACTTATTTTGCTAGAATTAACTGTTAAGACAATATTTCTAGAATTATCATTTAGTTCATCCACAAACTTTTTCAACTCATTTTCTGTTCCTTCCCATATGACAAATACATCGTCCACATATCAAAGCCATAGGTGGACTTTCTCATTGAACTTGATAGACATCTTCCATCTCCCATGCACCTAGGTGTAAACAAGCATACGTGGGGGCACATGTGGCCCCCATTGCTGTCCCCCTAATTTACTTATACGTTTTATTATCAAAAGAGAACACATTATTCTCTAAAACTATTCTCAAAACGTCAATGACAAAGTCAGTATGCATACTATACGATGGACCTCTTGAGTCAAGAAAATGCTTAGCTGCTTGTATCCCTATGTGGTGGGGGACATAGGAATAGAGTCCTTCTACATCTAGTGTAACCAATAGGGCCTCTTCAGGTATAGATAGACTATCTATTTTCCTTAAAAAATCTGCAGTATCAAGGATGTAGGACGGCATAGTACACAGAAATGGTTTTAAAAATGATCTATATAATTGCCAAGGTTTTCTGTCATACTACCTATCCCAGAAATTATGGGACGCCCTGGGGGATTTTTTAAGTTCTTGTGAACTTTCGGTATGCAGTAAAAAACTGGCATGACTGGGTGTTGGTTAAATAGATATTTAAAATCAGTGTTAGAGATTATACCATCACTTCTAGCATCATTTAGTTTCCTAAAGATCAGAGACTGTACAGGGAGTGCAGAATTATTAGGCAAGTTGTATTTTTGAGGATTAATTTTATTATTGAACAACAACCATGTTCTCAATGAACCCAAAAACTCATTAATATCAAAGCTGAATATTTTTGGAAGTAGTTTTTAGTTTGTTTTTAGTTATAGCTATTTTAGGGGGATATCTGTGTGTGCAGGTGACTATTACTGTGCATAATTATTAGGCAACTTAACAAAAAACAAATATATACCCATTTCAATTATTTATTTTTACCAGTGAAACCAATATAACATCTCAACATTCACAAATATACATTTCTGACATTCAAAAACAAAACAAAAACAAATCAGTGACCAATATAGCCACCTTTCTTTGCAAGGACACTCAAAAGCCTGCCATCCATGGATTCTGTCAGTGTTTTGATCTGTTCACCATCAACATTGCGTGCAGCAGCAACCACAGCCTCCCAGACACTGTTCAGAGAGGTGTACTGTTTTCCCTCCTTGTAAATCTCACATTTGATGATGGACCACAGGTTCTCAATGGGGTTCAGATCAGGTGAACAAGGAGGCCATGTCATTAGATTTTCTTCTTTTATACCCTTTCTTGCCAGCCACGCTGTGGAGTACTTGGACGCGTGTGATGGAGCATTACCCTGCATGAAAATCATGTTTTTCTTGAAGGATACAGACTTCTTCCTGTACCGCTGCTTGAAGAAGGTGTCTTCCAGAAACTGGCAGTAGGACTGGGAGTTGAGCTTGACTCCATCCTCAACCCGAAAAGGCCCCACAAGCTCATCTTTGATGATACCAGCCCAAACCAGTACTCCACCTCCACCTTGCTGGCGTCTGAGTCGGACTGGAGCTCTCTGCCCTTTACCAATCCAGCCATGGGCCCATCCATCTGGCCCATCAAGACTCACTCTCATTTCATCAGTCCATAAAACCTTAGAAAAATCAGTCTTGAGATATTTCTTGGCCCAGTCTTGACGTTTCAGCTTGTGTGTCTTGTTCAGTGGTGGTCGTCTTTCAGCCTTTCTTACCTTGTCCATGTCTCTGAGTATTGCACACCTTGTGCTTTTGGGCACTCCAGTGATGTTGCAGCTCTGAAATATGGCCAAACTGGTGGCAAGTGGCATCTTGGCAGCTGCACACTTGACTTTTCTCAGTTCATGGGCAGTTATTTTGCGCCTTGGTTTGTCCACACGCTTCTTGCGACCCTGTTGACTATTTTGAATGAAACGCTTGATTGTTCGATGATCACGCTTCAGAAGCTTTGCAATTTTAAGAGTGCTGCATCCCTCTGCAAGATATCTCACTATTTTTGACTTTTCTGAGCCTGTCAAGTCCTTCTTTTGACCCATTTTGCCAAAGGAAAGGAAGTTGCCTAATAATTATGCACACCTGATATAGGGTGTTGATGTCATTAGACCACACCCCTTCTCATTACAGAGATGCACATCACCTAATATGCTTAATTGGTAGTAGGCTTTTGAGCCTATACAGCTTGGAGTAAGACAACATGCATAAAGAGGATGATGTGGTCAAAATACTCATTTGCCTAATAATTCTGCACTCCCTGTATATCTGGTGATGGATCATGTATTAGACGCAAATATTGGTCTTTATTAAGCAACAGCCTTTTTACATCAAGCACATAGCTGATTTGATCCCACAAGACTACATTCCCGCCCTTGTCGGCAGATTTGATCACAATATTATCTGCTGTGATAAGTTCGTTTAAAGCCTTCCTTTCGGATCTAGTTAAGTTGTCACCAATTATGCCATTCAAAGGGAAATTACAAATTTCCTTTTCAACTTGCTTTACAAAGATATTAACAACCGGTACAGTAGATAATTGTGGCATGAAAGTGGATCTCGGTCTTAGACCGGAGATTATAAACTAAACCTGTTAACCCCTAAACCGGCGGTCCCCACATCATAACTAATAAACTAAACCTGTTAACCCCTAAACCGGCGGTCCCCACATCGTAACTAATAAACTAAACCTATTAACCCCTAAACCTAACACCCCCCTAACTTTTAATTAAAATTTACAATATAACTATCTTAAAATAAATAAAAACTTACCTGTGAAATAAAAAAAAAAAACTAAGATTAAACTATAAATTACCCTAACATAACTATTCTAATAAAATAAAAAAAACTACCAATTAAAATTCCTAAATTACAAATTTAAAAAAACCTACCACTACAAAAAATAAAAAACCTAAATTACAAATTTAAAAAATCCTAATACTACGAACAAATTTAAAAACTCTTAACATTACAAAAATAATAAACTCTCAAAATACGAAAAATAAAAATTTTAAGATTACAAACACACGAAATTATCAAAAATAAAAACAATTACACCTAATCTAATAGCCCTATAAAAATAAAAAAGCCTCCCAAAATAAAAACACCCCCTAACCTACAATAAACTACCAATAGCCCTTAAAAGGGCTTTTTGTAGGGCATTGCCCTAAGTTAAACAGCTCTTTTACATACAAAAAATTACAAAGTCCCCCCAACAGTAAAACTCACCACCCAACCAACCCCCTAAATAAAAAACCTAAGTCTAAAAAAAACCTAAGCTACACATTGCCCCTAAAGGGGCATTTGTATGGGCATTGCCCTTAAAATGGCATTCAGCTCTTTTACAAGCCCAAAGCCCTAATCTTAAAAAAAAACAAAACAACACTAACCCCAGAATATCTATTCATGGTTCCTGAAGTCCGGTCATCCATCTCCATCCAGGCGGCGATAAGTCTTCATCCAGGCGGCAAGAAGTATTTATCCAGGCGGCGACATCTTCATCCATCGCAAGGGCGTCTTCTATCTTCATCCCGGCAGCGCGGAGCTATCCAGGACTGCTGATGACATCCTGCACGGAGCATCCTCTTCATACGATCACCGCCGTACATTGAAATTGAATGCAAGGTACCCGTTTAAAAATTGAATACCTTGCATTCCTATTGGCTGATTTGATTCTTCAAATTCAAATCAGCCAATAGGATGAGAGCTACTGAAATCCTATTTGCTGTTAAAATCAGCCAATAGGATTTCAGTAGCTCTCATCCTATTGGCTGTTTTGAACAGGCAATAGAATTTCAGTAGCTCTCATCCTATTGGCTGATTTGAATTTGAAGAATCAAATCAGCCAATAGGAATGCAAGGTACAACATTTTTAAATGGGTAATTTAGGTTTTTTAATTGGTAGTTTTTTTTAAATTTTATTAGAATAGTAATGTTAGGTTAATTTATAGTATAATGTTAGTTTTTTTTTTATTTCACAGGTAAGTTTTTATGTATTTTAAGATAGTTATAATGTAACTTTTAATTTAAAATTAGGGGATGTTAGGTTTAGGGGTTAATAGTGTAATTTAGTGTTTTGCGATGTGGGGGTCCGACGGTTTAGGGGTTAATAGGTTTATTTATTAGTTGTGATGTGGGGGCCGGTGGTCTAGGGGTTAATAGGTTTATTTAGTGTCAGAGAGCAGCGTATTAGGGGTTAATCACTTTATTCAGGTGTCGGCGATGTCGGAGGACGGCGTATTAGGGGTTAATAATTTTATTTAGTGTCGGGGATCGGCGTATTAGGGGTTATTAGATTTATTTAGTGTTGGTAATGTAGGTGGGCGGCAGATTAGGGGTTAATTCCAAGAAGTTTCACTTTATGTCCTCCATGATTACTTCAAGAACTGTTTCTGTGTCTGTTGGAAAATATCAAATTGGTGTAGTGTTTCCAAACACCTTGTTAACAAGTGTAAAATACTCACATAGTAGAATTAGATAAAAGAGCTCCACAAACGGCTCCACAAACGGTCAGGAAAATAGATAAAAGCTCTTTTACGTTAAAAAAGTAGTAGCTTTATTAAGCTCAACGCGTTTCAACGGTTATACCGTCTTTCTCAAGAGCAGTTAAAATATAGTATGGCTTACAAAAAGTCATATAAAATACAGCATCGCAGGCGGCTTTAAATATACAAACATAAGCACTATCTGATACCTCATTGGATGAGGTTAGATTTACACCCGGCATCGTAAAAAAATAATAAAAACTTATCAACATCCAATAAAAACAAATATATTCAAAATCGTATCAACCAATCCCAGACCGTTCCATTGTTCAGTTCCCTTTCAAGTTGTTTTCTGTGAAGAAATTCCCAGTCAGGTCCGTTAATGTTTTTAGTCACATGCTGTTAATTATCCATTGAGACGTAATGGTGTAATCTTATGTTGGCAGTCCTTTAGAGAACACTTTGCTCAGGCAACTAAATGTCGAAATGAGCTAGAATGGTAATCGTACACAAAAAGAAACTGTATAGCTGTTAATTCACTTATTATTATTAAGATTAACAGCTATACGCTTTCTTTTTGTGTACGATTACCATTCTAGCTCATTTCGGCATTTAGTTGCCTGAGCAAAGTGTTCTCTAAAGGACTGCCAACATAAGATTACACCATTACGTCTCAATGGATAATTAACAGCATGTGACTAAAAACATTAACGGACCTGACTGGGAATTTCTTCACAGAAAACAACTTGAAAGGGAACTGAACAATGGAACGGTCTGGGATTGGTTGATACGATTTTGAATATATTTGTTTTTATTGGATGTTGATAAATCAATTGTTTAGATATGAATTTTACGTTCTAATTTGGATCGATTGTTTACAATTTTATATAAATGTATTAGTAGCCAATTAATTTTAGCACCTTAATATTGTTAGATTAAGCAATAGGTTTTATATAAGTTTTTTTTATTTTGTTACGATGCAGGGTGTAAATCGGACCTCATCCAATGAGGTATCAGCGCTTATGTTTGTATATTTAAAGCCGCCTGCGATGCGGTATTTTATAGGACTTTTTGTAAGCCATACTATATTTTAACAGCTCTTGAGAAAGACGGTATAACCGTTGAAACGCGTTGAGCTTAATAAAGCTACTTTTTTTAACCTAAAAGAGCTTGTATCTGTTTTCCTGACCGTTTTTGGAAATGTTTTATCTAATTCTACTCTGTATTTTACACTTGTTTACAAGGTGTGTGGAAACACTACACCAATTTGATATTTTCCAACAGACACAAAACAGTTCTTGAAGTAATCGTGGAGGACATAAAGTGAAATTTCTTGGAATCCCCTACGAATCACCGCCTCCTGCTACAACCTATACTGAAATGCAGTGGAAATTTTTTTGGGGGGATTAAGTTCATTTTTATGGCAAAGAGGGACTTAATTGCAATTGATCTGATCACTCTTCATAACATTCTGGAGTACATGCAAATTGCCATCATAAAAAAACAGTCAGCAGACTTTGTGAAAATTAATATTTGTGTTATTCTCAAAACTTTTGGCCAGGACTGTATTTGTGTACAAGTTTTACAGATCTTTGAAATTTATATAAAGTGTGGTGAGCCAAAAAATGCCACATGAAACAAACAAAATGATGGATCTGGACAGAAGGAGGTGTATGGGAAAAGAGAGAGTGGTGTGTGTGTGTGGATTGTTTTTCATGCAAGTTTGTGTGCATGTGTGAGCATGTACGTGTGTGTTTGTGCAAATGTGTGAGCCTGTGTTTGTGTGTGCACATGCGTGCATCTTTGTAAGATGTGGGGGAGCAAGAGTTGCATATATGCCACTAAAGTATTGTTGGGGAACAAGATGTTTATTGAAACAGATAGTAATATGTAATGCTATTCTTGCAGGTTTCCCATGCTTTGGGCAAGCTGTATAGTGAAATGATTTTTGTTCATGGATTTGTGCACTGTGACCCACACCCAGGAAATGTGCTGGTCTGTCAGAAACCAGATAGTCGCAGCCCTGAGATCATCCTACTGGACCATGGACTGTACCAGGTGAGTTTGAAAGGGGGGGCTTCCAAATACTGAGATGGATTTAACACAGCCTGTATTTCTGTCACTCATTTGATGGGAGAGATTAGAGTCTGTCAGAGGGCAGGTGTAGCAGCAACAGGACCCAGTGGGGCACAGCTCTATAGCTAAAGACAAAACCTAGACTGGGAGTCAGGAGATACATTAGGGTACATAAACACTCTCCAGCCTTTGCAATCTGTGCATTCACTAAAGCGTTCACACATTGTTAGTGAACAGGCCTTAAAGGGACAGTAAAGTCAACCTTTGTGATTCAGATAGAGCAGGCAATTTTAAATAACTTTCCAGTTTACTTCTGTTATGAAATTTGCTTTGTACTCTTGGTACCTTTTATTGAAGAGTAAAACTAGGCAGGCTCATAAGAGCTCAGGAGTGTGCACGTGTCTTTAGTACTCTATGACAGCAGTGTTTTGCATCATTATTTGTAGCTTTGTTATACAATGTTGTAAACCACTGCTGTCATAGAGTACTAAAGACATGTGCACACTCCTGAGCTCTTATAAGCCTGCCTAGTTTTACTCTTCAATAAAAGGTACCAAGAGAACAAAGCAAATTTCATAACAGAAGTAAATTGGAAAGTTGCTTAAAATTGCATACTCTATTCGAATCATGAAAGTTAAATTTTGACTTTACTGTCCCTTTAAATAACAAAGAAACTAGAGAGGGTTTAGTAAATCTGCCCCACTGACACAGGAATCCATGTTCATACAGTAGCCGGAGTGTACTGCACACCTTCCATTGCTTGCAATATCTCGAGGCAAGACCACCCTTCATAAAGGTTGCCACCGTCCCTTTAAATACAGAACACTTATACGTTACACATGCTGCAGGGTGTGCAGGGAGGAATATGATTAGTGCTGTCCAGAAACACAACACCCTGCAGCATGTGTAACTCATAAGAGTCTAGGAAAACATGGCTGAGGTGACAACCCTAACCCTTCATGCATGGGAGAGACTGGAAAACCTGCAAGTACAATTAGTCTTATTTGTTATGTCCTTAAAATGTACCAGTTTATCGTAGTTCTGATTAATCCCCGTCCTATTTTACAAAATCAATCAGGATACATTGGTACTGCTTTCTATATACAGCTTGTCTTCCCTTTGAGCACAGGACACATGTGTGCATGCCGGCAGGATATGGAACTATTCTCTCTATAACGTGCACTTAACATGACAGTGCCTGTGAAATAACCAAGGCAGGGCCGAAGGAGAGTGCAGTTTACTTAAGGCCATTAAGTTTTCTAGTATCCCTGTCGCCCACCATGCATAAGTATAGATTACCTGCAAACCTTATATGACAGTGACCAGTTCCAAATATGAGAAGCGATCAAGTAAAAGATTGAAAGAGATCATTAGTTCCAGGGGCCAGAGAGGAGAACTATCTATAGTAAGTTTGGATAGTTGGAATCTATGGCATCAGGCACTCCTTACTGCTGCAGCCTATTTGTGCCCAGGCTTTTCTGTGATGTCATATGCTCATATCCGCAGGTTCTCACTGACAGCTTCCGATTGGATTACTGCGGCCTTTGGCAGTCTCTGATTAGTGCTGATATGAAGGGGGTACGCAAATACAGTCAACGCTTGGGAGCAGGGGAGATGTACCCTCTTTTCGCTTGCATGCTCACTGCACGTTCCTGGGATTCTGTCAACAGAGGGATAGACAAGGGTCCTGTGAGTAGAGAGGAGGTAAGTGAGAGCACAAGGGGCATACTACCCACACATTGCGGGGAACACCTGCACGGGCAAGCTACCAGTGATGTCCTCTGAGCTCCATGTATTATATATTGTATATGCTCAATGCATATGAGCACAGGTAAACCCCACACATATACTGCTCTGTATCACTATACCCAGGTGTATGAATCACACACATACTGCTCTGTATCACTATACCCAGGTGTATGAATCACACACATACTGCTCTGTATCACTATACCCAGGTGTATGAATCACACACATACTGCTCTGTATCACTATACCCAGGTGTATGAATCACACACATACTGCTCTGTATCACTATACCCAGGTGTATGAATCACACACATACTGCTCTGTATCACTATACCCAGGTGTATGAATCACACACATACTGCTCTGTATCACTATACCCAGGTGTATGAATCACACACATACTGCTCTGTATCACTATACCCAGGTGTATGAATCACACACATACTGCTCTGTATCACTATACCCAGGTGTATGAATCACACACATACTGCTCTGTATCACTATACCCAGGTGTATGAATCACACACATACTGCTCTGTATCACTATACCCAGGTGTATGAATCACACACATACTGCTCTGTATCACTATACCCAGGTGTATGAATCACACACATACTGCTCTGTATCACTATACCCAGGTGTATGAATCACACACATACTGCTCTGTATCACTATACCCAGGTGTATGAATCACACACATACTGCTCTGTATCACTATACCCAGGTGTATGAATCACACACATACTGCTCTGTATCACTATACCCAGGTGTATGAATCACACACATACTGCTCTGTATCACTATACCCAGGTGTATGAATCACACACATACTGCTCTGTA
Organism: Bombina bombina; assembly: GCF_027579735.1. Taxonomy (NCBI): domain Eukaryota; kingdom Metazoa; phylum Chordata; class Amphibia; order Anura; family Bombinatoridae; genus Bombina; species Bombina bombina. The sequence goes on along the minus strand of NC_069499.1, from coordinate 54,810,936 downwards.
TCACTATACCCAGGTGTATGAATCACACCCATACTGCTCTGTATCACTATACCCAGGTGTATGAATCACACACATACTGCTCTGTATCACTATACCCAGGTGTATGAATCACACACATACTGCTCTGTATCACTATACCCAGGTGTATGAATCACACACATACTGTTCTGTATCACTATACCCAGGTGTATGAATCACACACATACTGCTCTATATCACTATACCCAGGTGTATGAATCACACACATACTGCTCTGTATCACTATACCCAGGTGTATGAATCACACACATACTGCTCTGTATCACTATACCCAGGTGTATGAATCACACACATACTGCTCTGTATCACTATACCCAGGTGTATGAATCACACACATACTGCTCTGTATCACTATACCCAGGTGTATGAATATCACACATACTGCTCTGTATCACTATACCCAGGTGTATAAATCACACACTTACTGCTCTGTATCACTATACCCAGGTGTATGAATCACACACATACTGCTCTGTATCACTATACCCAGGTGTATGAATCACACACATACTGCTCTGTATCACTATACCCAGGTGTATGAATCACACACATACTGCTCTGTATCACTATACCCAGGTGTATGAGTCACACACATACTGCTCTGTATCACTATACCCAGGTGTATGAATCACACTTACTGCTCTGTATCATTATACCCAGGTTTATGAATCACACACTTACTGCTCTCTATCACTATACCCAGGTGTATGAATCACACACATACTGCTCTATATCACTATACCCAGGTGTATGAATCTCACACATACTTCTCTGTATCACTATACCCAGGTGTATGAATCTCACACATACTGCTCTGTATCACTATACCCAGGTGTATGAATCACACACTTACTGCTCTGTATCACTATACCCAGGTGTATGAATCACACACATACTGCTCTGTATCACTATACCCAGGTGTATGAATCACACACTTACTGCTCTGTATCACTATACCCAGGTATATGAATCACACACATACTGCTCTGTATCACTATACCCAGGTGTATGAATCACACACATACTGCTCTGTATCACTATACCCAGGTGTATGAATCACACACATACTGCTCTATATCACTATACCCAGGTGTATGAATCACACACATACTGCTCTGTATCACTATACCCAGGTGTATGAATCACACACATACTGCTCTGTATCACTATACCCAGGTGTATGAGTCACACACATACTACTGTGTATCACTATACCCAGGTGTATGAATCACACACATACTGCTCTGTATCACTATACCCAGGTGTATGAATCACACACATACTGCTCTGTATCACTATACCCAGGTGTATGAATCACACACATACTGCTCTGTATCACTATACCCAGGTGTATGAATCACACACATACTGCTCTGTATCACTATACCCAGGTGTATGAATCACACACATACTGTTCTGTATCACTATGCCCAGGTGTATGAATCACACACATACTGCTCTGTATCACTATACCCAGGTGTATGAATATCACACATACTTCTCTGTATCACTATACCCAGGTGTATAAATCACACACTTACTGCTCTGTATCACTATACCCAGGTGTATGAATCACACACATACTGTTCTGTATCACTATACCCAGGTGTATAAATCACACACTTACTGCTCTGTATCACTATACCCAGGTGTATGACTCACACACTTACTGCTCTGTATCACTATACCCAGGTGTATGAGTCACACACATACTGTTCTGTATCACTATACCCAGGTGTATGAATCACACACATACTGCTCTGTATCACTATACCCAGGTGTATGAGTCACACACATACTGCTCTGTATCACTATACCCAGGTGTATGAATCACACACTTACTGCTCTGTATCACTATACCCAGGTGTATGAGTCACACACATACTGCTCTGTATCACTATACCCAGGTGTATGAATCACACACATACTGCTCTGTATCACTATACCCAGGTGTATGAATCACACACATAGTGCTCTGTATCACTATACCCAGGTGTATGAGTCACACACATACTGCTCTGTATCACTATACCCAGGTGTATGAATCACACACATACTGCTCTGTATCACTATACCCAGGTGTATGAATCACACACATACTGTTCTGTATCACTATACCCAGGTATATGAATCACACACTTACTGCTCTGCATAACTATACCCAGGTGTATGAATCACACACATACTGCTCTGCATAACTATACCCAGGTGTATGAGTCACACACTTACTGCTCTGTATCATTATACCCAGGTGTATGAATCACACACATACTGCTCTGTATCACTATACCCAGGTGTATGAATCACACACATATTGCTCTGTATCACTATACCCAGGTGTATGAGTCACACACTTACTGCTCTGTATCACTATACCCAGGTGTATGAATCACACACATACTGCTCTGTATCACTATACCCAGGTGTATGAATCACACACTTACTGCTCTGTATCACTATACCCAGGTGTATGAATCACACACATACTGCTCTGTATCACTATACCCAGGTGTATGAATCACACACATACTGCTCTGTATCACTATACCCAGGTGTATGAATCACACACATACTGCTCTGTATCACTTTCCGTAGGTGTATGAATCACACACATACTGCTCTGTATCACTATACCCAGGTGTATGAGTCACACACATACTACTGTTTATCACTATACCCAGGTGTATGAATCACACACATACTGCTCTGTATCACTATACCCAGGTGTATGAATCACACACATACTGCTCTGTATCACTATACCCAGGTGTATGAATCACACACATACTGTTCTGTATCACTATACCCAGGTGTATGAATCACACACATACTGCTCTGTATCACTATACCCAGGTGTATGAATCACACACATACTGCTCTGTATCACTATACCCAGGTGTATGAGTCACACACATACTGCTTTGTATCACTATACCCAGGTGTATGAATCACACACATACTGCTCTTTATCACTATACCCAGGTGTATGAATCACACACATACTGCTCTGTATCACTATACCCAGGTGTATGAATCACACACATACTGTTCTGTATCACTATACCCAGGTGTATGAATCACACACATACTGTTCTGTATCACTATACCCAGGTGTATGAGTCTGACACATACTGCTCTGTATCACTATACCCAAGTGTATGAATCACACACATACTGCTCTGTATCATTATACCCAGGTGTATGAATCACACACATACTGCTCTGTATCACTATACCCAGGTGTATGAATCACACACACATACTGCTCTTTATCACTATACCCAGGTGTATGAATCACACACATACTGCTTTGTATCACTATACCCAGGTGTATAAATCACACACATACTGCTTTGTATCACTATACCCAGGTGTATGAATCACACACATACTGCTCTTTATCACTATACCCAGGTGTATGAGTCTGACACATACTGCTCTGTATCACTATACCCAAGTGTATGAATCACACACATACTGCTCTGTATCATTATACCCAGGTGTATGAATCACACACATACTGCTCTGTATCACTATACCCAGGTGTATGAATCACACACACATACTGCTCTTTATCACTATACCCAGGTGTATGAATCACACACATACTGCTTTGTATCACTATACCCAGGTGTATGAATCACACACATACTGTTCTGTATCACTATACCCAGGTGTATGAATCACACACATACTGTTCTGTATCACTATACCCAGGTGTATGAGTCTGACACATACTGCTCTGTATCACTATACCCAAGTGTATGAATCACACACATACTGCTCTGTATCATTATACCCAGGTGTATGAATCACACACATACTGCTTTGTATCACTATACCCAGGTGTATAAATCACACACATACTGCTTTGTATCACTATACCCAGGTGTATGAATCACACACATACTGCTCTTTATCACTATACCCAGGTGTATGAATCACACACATACTGCTCTGTATCACTATACCCAGGTGTATGAATCACACACATACTGCTCTTTATCACTATACCCAGGTGTATGAATCACACACATACTGCTCTGTATCACTATACCCAGGTGTATGAATCACACACATACTGCTCTGTATCACTATACCCAGGTGTATGAGTCACACACTTACTGCTCTGTATCACTATACCCAGGTATATGAGTCACACACATACTGCTCTGTATCACTATACCCAGGTGTATGAATCACACACTTACTGCTCTGTATCACTATACCCAGGTGTATGAATCACACACATACTACTGTGTATCACTATACCCAGGTGTATGAATCACACACATACTGCTCTGTATCACTATACCCAGGTGTATGAATCACACACTTACTGCTCTGTATCACTATACCCAGGTGTATGAATCACACACATACTGCTCTGTATCACTATACCCAGGTGTATGAATCACACACATACTGCTCTGTATCACTATACCCAGGTGTATGAATCACACACATACTGCTCTGTATCACTATACCCAGGTGTATGAATCACACACATACTGCTCTGTATCACTATACCCAGGTGTATGAATCACACACATACTGCTCTGTATCACTATACCCAGGTGTATGAATCACACACATACTGCTCTGTATCACTATACCCAGGTGTATGAATCACACACATACTGCTCTGTATCACTATACCCAGTGTATGAATCACACACATACTGCTCTGTATCACTATACCCAGGTGTATGAATCACACACATACTGCTCTGTATCACTAATACCCAGGTGTATGAATCACACACATACTGCTCTGTATCACTATACCCAGGTGTATGAATCACACACATACTGTTCTGTATCACTATACCCAGGTGTATGAATCACACACATACTGCTCTATATCACTATACCCAGGTGTATGAATCACACACATACTGCTCTGTATCACTATACCCAGGTGTATGAATCACACACATACTGCTCTGTATCACTATACCCAGGTGTATGAATCACACACATACTGCTCTGTATCACTATACCCAGGTGTATGAATCACACACATACTGCTCTGTATCACTATACCCAGGTGTATGAATATCACACATACTGCTCTGTATCACTATACCCAGGTGTATAAATCACACACTTACTGCTCTGTATCACTATACCCAGGTGTATGAATCACACACACATACTGCTCTGTATCACTATACCCAGGTGTATGAATCACACACATACTGCTCTGTATCACTATACCCAGGTGTATGAATCACACACATACTGCTCTGTATCACTATACCCAGGTGTATGAATCACACACATACTGCTCTGTATCACTATACCCAGGTGTATGATTCACACACATACTGCTCTGTATCACTATACCCAGGTGTATGAATCACACTTACTGCTCTGTATCATTATACCCAGGTTTATGAATCACACACTTACTGCTCTCTATCACTATACCCAGGTGTATGAATCACACACATACTGCTCTATATCACTATACCCAGGTGTATGAATCTCACACATACTTCTCTGTATCACTATACCCAGGTGTATGAATCTCACACATACTGCTCTGTATCACTATACCCAGGTGTATGAATCACACACTTACTGCTCTGTATCACTATACCCAGGTGTATGAATCACACACATACTGCTCTGTATCACTATACCCAGGTGTATGAATCACACACTTACTGCTCTGTATCACTATACCCAGGTATATGAATCACACACATACTGCTCTGTATCACTATACCCAGGTGTATGAATCACACACATACTGCTCTGTATCACTATACCCAGGTGTATGAATCACACACATACTGCTCTATATCACTATACCCAGGTGTATGAATCACACACATACTGCTCTGTATCACTATACCCAGGTGTATGAATCACACACATACTGCTCTGTATCACTATACCCAGGTGTATGAGTCACACACATACTACTGTGTATCACTATACCCAGGTGTATGAATCACACACATACTGCTCTGTATCACTATACCCAGGTGTATGAATCACACACTTACTGCTCTGTATCACTATACCCAGGTGTATGAATCACACACATACTGCTCTGTATCACTATACCCAGGTGTATGAATCACACACATACTGTTCTGTATCACTATGCCCAGGTGTATGAATCACACACATACTGCTCTGTATCACTATACCCAGGTGTATGAATATCACACATACTTCTCTGTATCACTATACCCAGGTGTATAAATCACACACTTACTGCTCTGTATCACTATACCCAGGTGTATGAATCACACACATACTGTTCTGTATCACTATACCCAGGTGTATGACTCACACACTTACTGCTCTGTATCACTATACCCAGGTGTATGAGTCACACACATACTGTTCTGTATCACTATACCCAGGTGTATGAATCACACACATACTGCTCTGTATCACTATACCCAGGTGTATGAGTCACACACATACTGCTCTGTATCACTATACCCAGGTGTATGAATCACACACTTACTGCTCTGTATCACTATACCCAGGTGTATGAGTCACACACATACTGCTCTGTATCACTATACCCAGGTGTATGAATCACACACATACTGCTCTGTATCACTATACCCAGGTGTATGAATCACACACATAGTGCTCTGTATCACTATACCCAGGTGTATGAGTCACACACATACTGCTCTGTATCACTATACCCAGGTGTATGAATCACACACATACTGCTCTGTATCACTATACCCAGGTGTATGAATCACACACATACTGTTCTGTATCACTATACCCAGGTATATGAATCACACACTTACTGCTCTGCATAACTATACCCAGGTGTATGAATCACACACATACTGCTCTGCATAACTATACCCAGGTGTATGAGTCACACACTTACTGCTCTGTATCATTATACCCAGGTGTATGAATCACACACATACTGCTCTGTATCACTATACCCAGGTGTATGAATCACACACATATTGCTCTGTATCACTATACCCAGGTGTATGAGTCACACACTTACTGCTCTGTATCACTATACCCAGGTGTATGAATCACACACATACTGCTCTGTATCACTATACCCAGGTGTATGAATCACACACTTACTGCTCTGTATCACTATACCCAGGTGTATGAATCAGACACATACTGCTCTGTATCACTATACCCAGGTGTATGAATCACACACATACTGCTCTGTATCACTATACCCAGGTGTATGAATCACACACATACTGCTCTGTATCACTTTCCGTAGGTGTATGAATCACACACATACTGCTCTGTATCACTATACCCAGGTGTATGAGTCACACACATACTACTGTTTATCACTATACCCAGGTGTATGAATCACACACATACTGCTCTGTATCACTATACCCAGGTGTATGAATCACACACATACTGCTCTGTATCACTATACCCAGGTGTATGAATCACACACATACTGTTCTGTATCACTATACCCAGGTGTATGAATCACACACATACTGCTCTGTATCACTATACCCAGGTGTATGAATCACACACATACTGCTCTGTATCACTATACCCAGGTGTATGAATCACACACATACTGCTCTGTATCACTATACCCAGGTGTATGAATCACACACTTACTGCTCTGTATCACTATACCCAGGTGTATGAATCACACACATACTGCTCTGTATCACTATACCCAGGTGTATGAATCACACACATACTGCTCTGTATCACTTTCCGTAGGTGTATGAATCACACACATACTGCTCTGTATCACTATACCCAGGTGTATGAGTCACACACATACTGCTCTGTATCACTATACCCAGGTGTATGAATCACACACATACTGCTCTGTATCACTATACCCAGGTGTATGAATCACACACTTACTGCTCTGTATCACTATACCCAGGTGTATGAATCACACACATACTGCTCTGTATCACTATACCCAGGTGTATGAATCACACACATACTGCTCTGTATCACTATACCCAGGTGTATGAATCACACACATACTGCTCTGTATCACTATACCCAGGTGTATGAATCACCACACATACTGCTCTGTATCACTATACCCAGGTGTATGAATCACACACATACTGCTCTGTATCACTATACCCAGGTGTATGAGTCACACACATACTGACTGTGTATCACTATACCCAGGTGTATGAATCACACACATACTGCTCTGTATCACTATACCCAGGTGTATGAATCACACACATACTGCTCTGTATCACTATACCCAGGTGTATGAATCACACACATACTGCTCTTTATCACTATACCCAGGTGTATGAATCACACACTTACTGCTCTGTATCACTATACCCAGGTGTATGAATCACACACTTACTGCTCTGTATCACTATACCCAGGTGTATGAGTCACACACATACTGCTCTGTATCACTATACCCAGGTGTATGAATCACACACATACTGCTCTGTATAACTATACCCAGGTGTATGAATCACACACATACTGCTCTGTATCACTATACCCAGGTGTATGAATCACACACTTACTGCTCTGTATCACTATACCCAGGTGTATGAATCACACACATACTGCTCTGTATCACTATACCCAGGTGTATGAATCACACACATACTGTTCTGTATCACTATACCCAGGTGTATGAATCACACACATACTGCTCTGTATCACTATACCCAGGTGTATGAATCACACTTACTGCTCTGTATCATTATACCCAGGTGTAGGAATCACACACATACTGCTCTGTATCACTATACCCAGGTGTATGAATCACACACATACTGCTCTGTATCACTATACCCAGGTGTATGAATCACACACATACTGTTCTGTATCACTATACCCAGGTGTATGAGTCTGACACATACTGCTCTGTATCACTATACCCAAGTGTATGAATCACACACATACTGCTCTGTATCATTATACCCAGGTGTATGAATCACACACATACTGCTCTGTATCACTATACCCAGGTGTATGAATCACACACACATACTGCTCTTTATCACTATACCCAGGTGTATGAATCACACACATACTGCTTTGTATCACTATACCCAGGTGTATAAATCACACACATACTGCTATGTATCACTATACCCCAGGTGTATGAATCACACACATACTGCTCTTTATCACTATACCCAGGTGTATGAATCACACACATACTGCTCTGTATCACTATACCCAGGTGTATGAATCACACACATACTGCTCTTTATCACTATACCCAGGTGTATGAATCACACACATACTGCTCTGTATCACTATACCCAGGTGTATGAATCACACACATACTGCTCTGTATCACTATACCCAGGTGTATGAGTCACACACTTACTGCTCTGTATCACTATACCCAGGTGTATGAATCACACACATACTGCTCTGTATCACTATACCCAGGTGTATGAGTCACACACATACTGCTCTGTATCACTATACCCAGTGTATGAATCACACACATACTGCTCTGTATCACTATACCCAGGTGTATGAATCACACACATACTGCTCTGTATCACTATACCCAGGTGTATGAATCACACACATACTGCTCTGTATCACTATACCCAGGTGTATAAATCACACACATACTGCTCTGTATCACTATGCCCAGGTGTATGAGTCACACACTTACTGCTCTGTATCACTATGCCCAGGTGTATGAGTCTCACACACATACTGCTCTGTATCACTATACCCAGGTGTATGAATCACACACATACTGCTCTGTATCACTATACCCAGGTGTATGAATCACACACATACTGCTCTGTATCACTATACCCAGGTGTATGAATCACACACACATACTGCTCTGTATCACTATACCCAGGTGTATGAGTCACACACATACTGTTCTGTATCACTATACCCAGGTGTATAAATCACACACATACTGCTTTGTATCACTATACCCAGGTGTATGACTCACACACTTACTGCTCTGTATCACTATACCCAGGTGTATGAGTCACACACATACTGTTCTGTATCACTATACCCAGGTGTATGAATCACACACATACTGCTCTTTATCACTATACCCAGGTGTATGAATCACACACTTACTGCTCTGTATCACTATGCCCAGGTGTATGAGTCACACACATACTGCTCTGTATCACTATACCCAGGTGTATGAATCACACACATACTGCTCTTTATCACTATACCCAGGTGTATGAATCACACACATACTGCTCTGTATCACTATACCCAGGTGTATGAATCACACACATACTGTTCTGTATCACTATTCCCAGGTGTATGAATCACACACTTACTGCTCTGTATCACTATGCCCAGGTGTATGAGTCACACACTTACTGCTCTGTATCACTATACCCAGGTGTATGAATCACACACATTCTGCTCTTTATCACTATACCCAGGTGTATGAATCACACACATTCTGCTCTTTATCACTATACCCAGGTGTATGAATCACACACATACTGTTCTGTATCACTATACCCAGGTGTATGAATCACACACATACTGTTCTGTATCACTATACCCAGGTGTATGAGTCACACACATACTGCTCTGTATCACTATACCCAGGTGTATGAATCACACACTTACTGCTCTGTATCACTATACCCAGGTGTATGAGTCACACACATACTGCTCTGTATCACTATACCCAGGGGTATGAATCACACACATACTGCTCTGTATCACTATACCCAGGTGTATGAGTCACACACATACTGTTCTGTATCACTATACCCAAGTGTATTTATCACACACATACTGCTCTGTATCACTATACCCCGGTGTATGAATCACACACATATTGCTCTGTATCACTATACCCAGGTGTATGAGTCACACACATACTGCTCTGTATCACTATACCCAGGTGTATGAATCACACACATATTGCTCTGTATCACTATACCCAGGTGTATGAATCACACACATACTGCTCTGTATCACTATACCCAGGTGTATGAATCTCACACATACTGCTCTGTATCACTTTACCCAGGTGTATGAATCACACACATACTGCTCTGTATCACTATACCCAGGTGTATGAGTCACACACTTACTGCTCTGTATCACTATACCCAGGTGTATGAATCACACATACTGCTCTGTATCACTATACCCAGGTGTATGAGTCACACACTTACTGCTCTGTATCACTATACCCAGGTGTATGACTCACACACTTACTGCTCTGTATCACTATACCCAGGTGTATGACTCACACACTTACTGCTCTGTATCACTATACCCAGGTGTATGAATCACACACTTACTGCTCTGTATCACTATACCCAGGTGTATGAATCACACACATACTGCTCTGTATCACTATACCCAGGTGTATGAGTCACACACATACTGCTCTGTATCACTATACCCAGGTGTATGAATCACACACATACTGCTCTGTATCACTATACCCAGGTGTATGAATCACACACATACTGCTCTGTATCACTATACCCAGGTGTATGAATCACACACTTACTGCTCTGTATCACTATACCCAGGTGTATGAATCACACACATACTGCTCTGTATCACTATACCCAGGTGTATGAATCACACACATACTGCTCTGTATCACTATACCCAGGTGTATGAATCACACACATACTGCTCTGTATCACTATACCCAGGTGTATGAATCACACACATACTGCTCTGTATCACTATACCCAGGTGTATGAATCACACACATACTGCTCTGTATCACTATACCCAGGTGTATGAATCACACACATACTGCTCTGTATCACTATACCCAGGTGTATGAATCACACACATACTGCTCTGTATCACTATACCCAGGTGTATGAGTCACACACATACTGCTCTGTATCACTATACCCAGGTGTATGAATCACACACATACTGCTCTGTATCACTATACCCAGGTGTATGAATCACACACACATACTGCTCTGTATCACTATACCCAGGTGTATGAATCTCACACTTACTGCTCTGTATCACTATACCCAGGTGTATGAATCTCACACTTACTGCTCTGTATCACTATACCCAGGTGTATGAATCTCACACTTACTGCTCTGTATCACTATACCCAGGTGTATGAATCACACACATACTGCTCTGTATCACTATACCCAGGTGTATGAGTCTCACACATACTGCTCTGTATCACTATACCCAGGTGTATGAATCACACACACATACTGCTCTGTATCACTATACCCAGGTGTATGAATCACACACATACTGCTCTGTATCACTATACCCAGGTATATGAATCACACACTTACTGCTCTGTATCACTATACCCAGGTGTATGAGTCACACACATACTGCTCTGTATCACTATACCCAGGTGTATAAATCACACACATACTGCTCTGTATCACTATAGCCAGGTGTATGAATCACACACATACTGCTTTGTATCACTATACCCAGGTGTATAAATCACACACATACTGCTCTTTATCACTATACCCAGGTGTATGAATCACACACATACTGCTCTGTATCACTATACCCAGGTGTATGAATCACACACATACTGCTCTGTATAACTATACCCAGGTGTATGAATCACACACATACTGCTCTGTATCACTATACCCAGGTGTATGAATCACACACATACTGCTCTGTATCACTATACCCAGGTGTATGAATCACACACATACTGCTCTGTATCACTATACCCAGGTGTATGAATCACACACTTACTGCTCTGTATCACTATACCCAGGTGTATGAATCACACACATACTGCTCTGTATCACTATACCCAGGTGTATGAATCACACACATACTGCTCTGTATCACTATACCCAGGTGTATGAGTCACACACTTACTGCTCTGTATCACTATACCCAGGTGTTTGAGTCACACACATACTGCTCTGTATCACTATACCCAGGTGTATGAGTCACACACATACTGCTCTGTATCACTATACCCAGGTGTATAAATCACACACTTACTGCTCTGTATCACTATACCCAGGTGTATGAATCACACACATACTGCTCTGTATCACTATACCCAGGTGTATGAATCACACACTTACTGCTCTGTATCACTATACCCAGGTGTATGAGTCACACACATACTGCTCTGTATCACTATACCCAGGTGTATGAATCACACACTTACTGCTCTGTATCACTATACCCAGGTGTATGAATCGCACACATACTGCTCTGTATCACTATACCCAGGTGTATGAATCACACACTTACTGCTCTGTATCACTATACCCAGGTGTATGAATCACACACATACTGCTCTGTATCACTATACCCAGGTGTATGAATCACACACATACTGCTCTGTATCACTATACCCAGGTGTATGAATCACACACATACTGCTCTGTATCACTATACCCAGGTGTATGAATCACACACATACTGCTCTGTATCACT